>NW_015151751.1:20967-24528 GCF_000732505.1 Cyprinodon variegatus
GCATCGTCTTTCCACCAAATAACAGAAAAGTATCGATAGTGGTATCGATAAAGACTCGGATCGATAAGGAGTATTGATAAAGGTATCTATCAATAAATATTAACGATCCCCATCCCTAGTCTGGATAGAGAAAAAAATATTCTTTATGAATTCATGTTTTGTTGACCGATCATGTGGCTGTGATGTAGGGTAATGAAGCGGTGAAGAATAAACTTCTTTCACTCAAAAACACCCTGAAGGGTTGACCCTCCCCCAGCTGCTGTGCAGTACCTTCTTATTCTGGGTTAGACTGACAGAAGTAAAACTAGAAGCTCCTGGGTGGTACTGGAAGAACTGGGAGCGGATCTGGTGAACCCATCTATTCCATGGCTGTTGTCCAGATTATCACATTGCATACAGTGTTATGACTGACTCTGTTAAATGGAAGTTTGCCAAGGTAGGCTGAAGGGACAACAGGAACTGGCAAGCAGATAGGAACTCCTCCATTTTGAAGCCATATTTAAGCGACCTCGATGGAATTGAGCCACTGTTGCAGGAATTGTATGCAAGAGAGAGAGAGACAAAAAAGTAGATCACTTTGGTTCATCCAGAGCTGTCTGGATGAACAGTTGGATTCAGTGGTACCACCTTGTATCTAGTTCTTATGCCCGCTATGCCTTCTTAATTCAAATCCTGATAGAGTTGACGCATTGAGAGACACAGCTGCTGCTGTAGGGGAGGGCCATTTTACTTCAGGATAAATCTCGATTGCAAATTGGTCATTGGTAGAGGAGCCACCAGGATTGATTAACAGGCGGAGTCATATCATCGTCATATTCATTGGTATAGAAGGAAGTTTTGTTTTTCCATTTATTATAAGTAGTGCAAGTCCATAATTTAGCAAACTAGTCGGAGATCATCAAATTACCACCACCATGTCTTTTTTCTGAAATAGTTTTAGACCAAAACCAGATGTAACAGAATGCACTCAAAAATAACTGGAGTTATTGTTTTGTTTTTTTTAGATATGAGATGGGCCTTAATGGTCTTTGCAAGTAGAATTGACCTTTGCTGTCACGTTGTCTCTTAGTAAAATTATTAAAAACAGACATTAATTGAGGCAAGTGAGGGTTGATGCCTTTAAAGGACCTATTTCTCTGAGTTTTCATTGATGAATTCTCTTTGTGGTGTTGCTGTGATTTTAGTAAAGCCGTCTGAAAAGCATTGCCACTGGTCTGCTTTCTGTGTTTCAGAGCCTTTTCTGTTCTAAAAAAAAACAACCAAATGCTTGATTTTAAAGCATTTATGTGTCACTGAGGAAATAAAAAACGAAGCAATCAAAGAGAGAGGCAAATATTTTGCTGGAGTACTTCGGGTCCGTAGTAATCTAACATCCTTCACAATGACGGAGCAATGCTGTTATACAACACAATTTACCTCATCTATCAATACAAGTGTCTCTAAAATGGAGACACAGTCATATTTGACTGTGTGGAATAATAAATCCGTACAAATAACTATAAACAAATTGGTCTGTAATGTTGTTATATTTGCTTCAAAATATTCCAGCATAATTTTATGAGGATGTATTTAACATCAAAATCCAATTTTGTTCTGTTTGTGTATAGAAGTTGAGAGCAGCGTTATAATTTCTTTCATCCCTCTGCTAGCGGAGTCCCAAACGTAAATGTTTAAACCTGGAGGGAATAAAACCATACTTTCTTTAGAGCAGTGTTGTCCAATCTGTTTGCTATGTGGGACAAAAATGTCCAGTTTTAAGTACTTAGGTGCTTTGTGTTGAACCATTTTTTTTTTTATCATTATTTAAAAAAAAATCTCATACAAGTTAGAATTTAGACCTGACATTTCCTAAACATTAGGGCTGTGGGAAAAATTGATTTGGCGATATATCGTGATGTTCGGCTGCCTGATATAATGTCGATCTTTTAGTTCCTTGTATTGATTTCTTTTTTAAAACAAAAACATTTTACCTAAAACAATGAGAGAAAATGGGCTAGCTCTACCCCTCTGGCAGGTAGAGCTGCAGAGCCCTTTTGCTTTGCGGAACAGCACCCTTTCTGTAGTTGAGGCAGTCACAGTGGAAGACGTGGTCTGACTTAAACCCCAGAAAACATGGTTACAAAAATAACTAAATTATCAATATACTCTGAACATTTACATCACTTCCTTTTTTTATGTGTACATTTAATTTTGATAACTGGGGAAAATGTCAATATATAGAGATTGCTGCAACATTGGGATTATATTAAGAGTGCAATATTGTGATATCATATTGTGACCCAAGTATCGTGACAGGTATCGGATCGCAACACCCATGCCAATCCTACCCACTACTAAACATTTAGCTACATAAAATGCCTTGGCAGTGATGGGCAAAAATGCATCAAAATGTATTTCCAAATAAAATACCAAATACCCCAAATGCATAAAAATAAACTACAAAATACAGCAGCCAAAAAATGTATGAAAATAAAATACTGTATTTTCTGTATTTTCAAAATACAACAAAATGTTTCATTCTGTGAACTTTTTTCTTCTATCCCTTCACTTGTACACTATCTGGAAAAACCATCTAAAAGCAAGAGACTCCTTCCATAATCAGTCAACAGATATGCTGACCCTTCATGTTAGACAACTCAATATAAACCTCTGCCCTGAGAAATGTTCAGTAACTCAAGGAGCCCTTCCTGAAGTACACTTATTTACTCTATTGGTGGAATAGATTGTCCACTACGAATCAGTGACAGTCTCAGACACACAGTCCAAATGGATGATTTATTTAGACATTTAAACTGGCAAGCATTTTAAGATTTTAAGTGATTTAACACCATCACTACCAAAGTGCACAACCTTGATCAATGTAAATACCAAAAAAAAAGTTAAAATAATAAAATCAGGTTGCCACATTAATACCTGTAAAACATAAAAAAAGAGAGGAAAATCGCAAACTCAAGTGTTGCAATCTAAGCTTGTGAACTCCACTTGTAAGCCTTGTGCTGTGTAAGCATTTCTCAATTTTGGATTATAAAGCAAAGTAACTTCAGTTACTGAAAATAGTACCGTGTAAAATGTTAATTTTGTAAATTGTATTGGTACATTACATTACTGAAAAAAGCAATGCATTACTGTAGCCTTATTAAATAACTTTTTACTGCCTTACTCCCAACACTGATATTGTGTAGGCTACATACAATCAACAGTAGAACATTTTTTAGGTACATTTCTAAGAAAAAGTAAATTTAAACGGCCAACACTAGTATGAGCCAAAACTAGACTACAAGTGGCGGAGAAGGTCACCTGTAGTGCTGCAACAGCACACATATCGACAATGAGATACAAAAGCCCTTTGTAGGATATAGGCTAATTACATCAAACAAAAGGAAACCGTCTAACATAAATAACTTTAAAAACGTGATTCTTTGAATGTTCACTGGTGAAATCAACGACAGTGAAACTAACACAGAGAGTTAGTTAGCAGCTAACATTCAAACGTTGAATAGCCTAGCCTTACGAACACTAAACGTTACACTAAACTAGGGGTGGAACGGTTCACAAAATCCA
>NW_015151751.1:24908-29644 GCF_000732505.1 Cyprinodon variegatus
TGCCACCTTCTGCTCTGGAGTGTAAACGCTTCGCCTATGAGAAAAAGGAGCAGCACATGAACCCAACGCAACACACGCGAACCGAACCGAGACAGTCGAACCGAACGGTTCGGACGGTTTTCATAAACCTTTCCATCCCTACACTAAACAGGAACATGCAGTACAAAGAGTGATTCATGGTTGAGTATAAATGTGTTAGTGAAATAAACTAGGTATATTTGGTTGCTCACCTTGCTTTGACTTCCTTGACTGGTCCGGACAAAGCACCAAGTAGATAGATGCCTGATTCAATCTAATATAAAGCGTTTTGTGTTGATTGTGCAATGTTTCCATAGCAAGTGTGAAACAGTGCCAAGATTCCCTAGTGGTTGAGACTGGTATCACAGGGACTTGATGGCTGAGGTGCCAAATTCGTATTTTGTATTTGAAATATGTATTTCAAATACTTGTATTAGAAATACTGCCCATACCTGTGCCTTGGCTGGCAAACCATCTCTACCTTGTTGTGGAATTCTGGTCAGTGGTCTCAAAATCCTCCTTTGGGCCACAATTTGCCCCAGACCACACTTTTGACTCACAAGGTTTAAAGTAATGGCAGAAATAAACTTGAGTATATGATTAAGTTAGGCTTTTATTAAGATTATAAATAAATTGTATATAATTCTAACTAGGACTACTGGCAATCAAATACTTTTGAGTAAAGAGTGTTTTCTTTTGTAACAGTTTCAGGTTTCAGAGTTCAAGATATTGTTTATCTTATGGGTCACAGAGGTATGAATAAAGAAAACAGATTTTCTTTATTATTGCTACTTATGGTTCTCTGCCTTTTGGTCTGAAAGATAAGCTATGTCCAGTTTGTTTAATGATAATTTATCAAATTATTTGTTTGCTTTTAAGTACAAAGGAGTCCTATGCAGAGATTCTGTAATAGATCAATAATTATTTATACGGTCAAATTAGACCTCACCTCGGGTGTAAGAACTGTGGGCATTTCACATTTTAAAAGTAAAACGGAATTTAACGATAACTTCGCCACAAAGACGACATGATTAGCAATGACATTTTAAACAATCTTTTACCATTTAGTCCCTGGGGGTATTCCCTATGGACCATGTACACCATTAAATTGTCATATTTCCACAGTGTTCCCAACATCTTATTTAACCCAGCATGTTCCATGACACAACATTTGACCTTTTAAAAATGCTTAAAAACACTGTTTCTCTAAAATGTTCCTCCAACTGATGTCTACTGATATTTCTCCCCTTGGACTCTCATCCTGGATGTTAAACCAAAACGCCTCCTTTTATTTCCTGATATTTTATTTGTCACCTCAGACTTTATTTTTAAACCCCACACACTAATACTGAAACCTCCTAACTGAGCTTTGTCCTCATAGTGTCCGTGCGTTCTTGTTGGGCTTATTTATTCTGCATTCACTGACTGGGCTGGAGATATTTACTTTCCAATCGGCTGGTCACCAATTAGGGTCACTTAAGCATAAAATGACTAAATCGTGGTCATCATCAGATTTCTCTATGCATCGCTAAACAATATGTACAAATTCACTTATGTAGGCAGCAAATGAAAGCTGATGAAAACACCCGCAGTGTGCACATCAGAACCAACCATGTAAAAAACCTTTTCACAAGTAGAATCAGCTCCAATGAAGCTTTATTTGTGTTTTCTTTTTTTACTTTACATTTAGAAAATGCAACTTTTGTTTTATGCACATGTTCATGGATATTTGCTAAAGAGCTATCTAATTAATGTATTTTGTCCAACTGTCCAGAAACCTTTAATGTCTAGTGGAGGATGCTTGATAAAACACTAATAAACTAACAGGATTGAAAGTATGAATTGTGAATTGTTGTAGTGCTGTAACTGCTCCAATAAACCCATAAAAAAATTATTTCCTTTTTTTTTTTTTTTTCTTCGTAGAATGTTCTTTGGCTGGGCCACAGGGGAGAACCGACCCACTTCAGGGAGCTTGATGCAGCTTCTGACCTCTGGAGGAGAAACTCAGGCTGTGGCGGCTCAGTAGAGGAAAGGACAGCACAGTGGAGTGATGGTGGTTAGGGTTGGTAGTGCGAGGAGTGTGGAAATGAGGATGGGCTGATGCTGAAACGAGAAGAAGGAACACAAACACTGCAGACGAAGGAGCAAGAGATGGGAACAAAGGCATAAGAAGGAAGAGGAGAAAAAGTGATAAACTAAAGGAAAATGAAGGGAGGGAGGAAGACTTTCTTTGCAAAGTAATGTCACATCGCCATCTACTGGTAGAACCTTAGACTTGTTCCTCTGTAACAGGCAATCTAACTGTATTAAATCTGAAGTAATGGAAATGCGCTGTTGACCAATGAACCATCAAGACTTAATCAGAGTGTTCAATTTCATTTAGGAAAGCAGTGATGTGAAATTGTCCCAAATTAGAAACCTTGCAGCATACGCAGTCATGTACTAGAGGCTAATTTGGAGAGGCTGGAGTGAAATGAGGATATTTGGGAAGTATTACTGTCTTCATTTTAACTTTAAATGATGTCATCAAAGCTGCTGAAAATTCAGGATAATTTCGCTATGAATGTGTTCCTATTGTGTGTTGGCAGATTTATGCCTTCTGTACCTGTGGTTTCAGTGTCGCGTAATGTTTGAGGACCTTTTAGTCTGTATTGTTCAGTCTACCATTGCAGAAACACAATCAAACACCATCTCCTTCTGAACTATCAATACCAATAAATGTGGAGTGGCCTTATTTTCTTGGTAGCTTTTAAGACAAAAAGTGTATCTGAAGTGATTGGTGTAAAAAGGTGTTCTGATCCCGTTGTGAGTGTTGTGTGGTAAATGAAAATTCACAATAAAGGAGTTAAAAACTGTATATCAAAATCTTCCTTGGAAACACTTTGAAGTAAAAAAAAGTATGCCAATAGCCTTGTTGTTCACCTCTATGTAAAGCATAGTTCTTATGTCTTAAAGAGCTGTATGATAGGACCATTTAATGTGAGCAAGCTGCATACAGACCTTTGGTTTTCCTGGTAAAATTCAGCAAATTGCATTAGAATGAATTCCTCTTTTGCTGCAGTAATATAATCTCACACTAACTTATTTAAAAAGAGCGATTCAGGACTGTTTTTGATACCCATAGGAAGTATTGCTATATTCAATTATTTTAAATAAGGTTTGATCAAACTCATTTAAAAATAAGCATTATTTTTATGTTAATTGGCTCATCCAGCAATGTTTAATCTTTTCAGAATCCCTTTTATTTTGACCAAGAAAAAGAGATTGACATTAAGGTCTTATTTTTAATCTTTTTTTTTTTTTATCCACTGTCCTAAATTCTAAATGAGGATGGATAGAAACTTTATATTATTAGGTAGTTGCCTCCTATCCAAATAACTGAAATGGAGTTTTTCCAACACTTTCATAGCCAGGAATGTATAGAATAAAGCATCCTGGCATAAAAACATTCTACAAATATTTTGTGAAAAAAAAAGAAAAATGCTACTTGTCATAAAATGTTATCAGTGCTAAATAGTCATCTGTCAAAGGAATAACAAAGTGCAGTTGATTGGGAATGAAAGCCACAAAGTGGTAGGCCGTGTAAACTGTCAAAGGGGGGCAGCAGATCCTGAATCTCATAGTGTGCAGAGATTGCATGGAAGAATTTCGTATGGATGACCTTGACTCACCTGCACAGGATTCTGACTTTAACCCAATGGAATATCTCTGAGGTGACTGAGAGAAAGGATGCCTCTTTTCATCCAGGATCAGTCTATGAGCACACAAAGTGCTTGAAAGGAAGAATGTCCAAATCTCCCCATGGACACTCCTAAATCCTTCTTAGATGAGTTCAAGCTAGTATAGCTGCATGGATGGAACAATGTCAGAATGAACCCTGTGGATTAAGGATAGGATGTTACTTTAGTTCATATACAAACCAAGGCAGTTGAGTGAATTATTTTGGCAAAAAGAGTCTTACCACGGGCAGACCCAGTGATTAGCATCATACAAAAGGTCCAAAGATCAGAGTGAACTGCACCAACAATAGCATCTTTAGGTTACCATTATGCTGGTTAGATGTCTGCATTGGTCAGACAGGTGTTAAGATAAGTTTATACACACAACACATGAATGAGCAGAGGGCCTCGCCCATTCAGCCAGGCCAACAATTCCCTTTAACGACCGACCTTTTAGATACTTAGACAGGTATGGGGCATAGCAGGCTCACAAAAGAAGCCAAACGACCCCCATTCCAAAGTGGTGGACCGCTTCGGCCGTTTCACTTTGCATGTTTTCAACACAAAAACAAGGCTTTTTTGGGCTATTGTATAAAACCTCAAACTCCACACTATTCCTGACATTTTGAATTGAAAAAGCTTCTTGGATGGGAAGCAAAACGTCTTCAAACTTGGAAACAAAGTCCAGTGGATTGTTTTTAATTTTCTTTTTTTGCAATAACAGGATATGCTAAATCCCTCATGCCCTTTGTTTGGTAAGCTGGAAAAAAAATTTTCAGAAACACTGCAAAGCTTGTCAGACTGAAGAGGAGTTATTCTAAATACCAGATTTAGAATCATACGACAGCCTATGCCAAAAAAATGTACCAGATCTTTTCTAGGTCTTTTAACAGAAAAATGATCTCAATTCACGTTAACACAAGATTAACCTGAAGCAAAAACAGTCATTCTTCGTGGCTTTTGAAGTGTTTTTCTTAAATCCTAAATCTTTGGTCTGGA
>NW_015151751.1:30924-42451 GCF_000732505.1 Cyprinodon variegatus
ACTAGCAGTATTTCATTGTTTAAACTCTAGGACTCGTGGATTCTGATGAGGTGTTCACCACAGACCATCATCCCTGTAATACCACAAAAAAAAAATCCCTATAATACCACTTCATGGAAGAGTCCACTAGATGGTGCTATTAAATAACAACTAGATTTGAGGCTAGTCTGTGATTGTCCCTGGAACTTATATTAATCAAATGCATGGGTTAACACTAGTATCTGAATATGCATCGCCATGTGTGAGTTGTATAAAAATAACTTACAGAAGGGCCCTTTAACGTCACTCTGCTGTGTTCAACTGATTGTAAGCATCCAGGCCTTTCACCTCAACAAATGCAAATCTCCAATGCGACAACATCTGGGAAGACATCAATTTAAAAACTTGGATTATGAAGAAGAGATTATCTGACAGCCTCATTTCTCTTTGCACTAAATATTGTTGTTTAACCGTCCGATATTTTCTCCTTCAGCATTAAACGCATAAATAAAGTGAGAGGCAGCTGCTGGGCTTTAGTCTTAAACTCCACTATTTCTCCTGGCTGGCCTCTGTTCCAGGGGACTATATGGCTGTTGACGAGCATACTGCAATAAATCATCATGCTGGGGATTAATAGGAAAGTGTAAAGCGCCTCAGCTCACTGTAGCTGATATGTATTTATTCTAGGTGGTGTAGCAATTCATCTAACCGTGTGTACACCATTTGTGTGTTTGTGTTTATTTGTGTGTGTGAGGGCCCCAGGCTAATTCAACTCGTCTATGCATACATTACCTCCCATGATGCCAGCACTATCGAGTGATTGCCCATGGGGATCGCGTCGATGTTTATCACAGAAAGTGTTTTAGCTGATCAAAGATTACAGCTGAGACGGAGCATGTTGTCTCTGTTTCAGCGGGGGCAAGTAAGTAGTCACCCAGTGCCACACATGCTATTGTTTTGTACAGTGTAACCTATGAAATGCAAATCATCTGTGTTCCACAGGTGCAGCGGTGTTCCACAGAGAATTTATCTTAGGGGGCAGAGAAAATGTTTGAATTTTTTTCACTTACCGAAATTATATAGATTGTGGTGGTGATAAACAAATAAAATTACCTAACTCTTAATACATGTATGGCAACTAATAAAGTTAAATTTTTGGTGAACCAGACCGTTCATCTACAGCAGATTGTATGATCTAGATATTAGGGATGGGAATCGAAAACCGGTTTCTGTTCAGAACCGGTTCTGTGTGTGCCAATTCCATGGCACTGTTTGGCAGCTCGCTTAAGGAATTCTCTTACCGATTCTCTTACTTGAACCACGTTTTTACGCAAGTTACACACACGGCAAATAGTAAGCAAGTATGACGTGACCAGGCGTAAGTCTAGAAAAGCATAACAAAAGCCGTCAAAGCGATTGAAAGTTTTGCTTCATTATAGGGAAGAGAAAGGTTGTGGTGATTGCAAAGTGCCAAGTTCATGTTTCACAGAATCGATAAGAGAATCGATAAGGAATCGAATTGTTTCAAAGAATCGATAAGGGAATCTGAATCATGAAAATCAATTCCCAACCCTACTAGATATCCATGTTTTGTTTTTAAAAGTCAGTAGTACATACAGTGGACTGTGTTAAAACCTCCCAAGTATTTATTGTCAAGACATTCATCTGGCCAATGAACATCGATTTGTTAGCTACAGTATGATGGATTTCTTACTCAGTCAAAACATCAAAACGGATGTCTATGCAGCTCCCCTGGCAGTAAAGGCTGTCTATAAATTCTCATATGTTACCAAAAGTTACTATCTACTAACAATCACATATAATATCCACAACAATAAGGCATTGCCACCCCCTAGCGAGACACTTCCCAATGGAGCAGACCTACCAAGGAGGGAACAGGTCATGCTCAACCAAGCCAGAGCCAAGGTAGCTAAGACAGGTGACAACATGCTGAAATGGGGGTAAATCTGCAAGTTCGGGCTGCCCCTGCTGATTAGATCCCCAGACCTTTGAGCACCTTCTGCATAAATGCAAGCCTGGCCCAATCTGCTGTGACAAGGATCTCCAGGAGGCCAACAAGACAGCCCATCATTGGATTCGGAGTTTGAGCGACAAGATATGATGATGACCATCTACTAAAATGCATGCAACCAACAAGAATGGTTGCTTGACGAGAATGAAAGTGACCGCCACTAACTTTCTGTCAACATTAAAATGAGTGATGGACAGGCCACCTGTCCAGTATGTACCTCTGTCTCAAGCCTTCCAAAAGAACATAGGAGATAGGCACCAGCATCCTGTGTACCTGATGGATAAGTGGGTACAGAAAATAAATAAATGGCCTTGACATCCCACATCATGAAGGTCCTAGAGAGAGTCCTGTTGGTACATCTGAGCAAGCAAAAAAGCGTATACACTACAAAAACATTCCAAAATGAGTAAACATTTCTTAAAATAAGTGTATTTACCCTCAATTTAAGTAGGGAAATAAGATTATACGCCAATGGTATGAGCATTTTTACCCTTAAAATAAGATAATTAGATATTAGAGTCTGCAGCTGATTTTCTTATTTTAAATGTAAATTGTGTTGTTCTAATGGTAAAGTGTCTCACTTACATACTTAATTCAAGCAAAAAATATGTTTACTTTAAGAATAATTGACTTACTTAGAATATATTTTTTGCAGTCTATAAGGACCGACTCTCACTGGTGTGGAGTTGGAGTTGAAGATGCCATAATACACCTGCTTCAACGAACCTGCGGTCATTTAGACAAGGCAGACAGCACTGTGGGGATCATGTCCTTTTGGTTTCTCCAGAACAACATGATTCAATCTGACTGACTTTGAAAGAAACTCCAGAGGACTCAAGAGAAGGCATCAACAATTGCCTGGATCAAAAGTTACCTTGCAAACAGACCACAGTTTGTTAGACTGAAGGGTCAACAGTCTAATCAAGTAGTCATCAGCATAGCAGCACCACAGGGGATGTAATCTCACCATTCTTTTAACTCTTCGCCGCTAACTTTCAGTTCAAGACAGACTTCTGTAATCTTCAGAAATATTCAGATTACTCTCCAGTCATTGAGTGCATCACAGATGACAAGAAGCTGAGTCCAGGTAGCTGGTGAACTGCTTTGTGAAATGGTGTGGAAACAATCATCGGATCCTTAATTACAACAAAGGGCTATGATTTTAGATTTAAAAAGAGACGAGAAAAGTTGAATCCTGTTCACATCAAAGGAGAAAAAATGGAGGTGGTGGATGAGTAGAAATACCTTGGTGTTCACCTGAACAATAAACTGGTCTGGAGTTGTGAATCAGATCAATCAGATTTTAATTCTAGATGAAGTTTGGTCCTTTCAGGTTTTGCAGCAACATTCTGCTTATGTTCTATCAATCTGTTGTAATGTCTCCTGCTATCATCTGCTGGGGTAGCACTGTCAGAGCGAATGACCCAAAAAGAAAATTAAAAAGCTAATAAAGAAACTGGTTCTGTTCAAGGAACTCCTTCAGAACTTCTGGAGACGATTTCACAAAGAATGTTTCATAAAATGAATCCTCTTCCGAAGACTGACAACAACAGAGTGTCTTCAGTAAGAGGCTTCGCAACAAGCCAATACAGTAGATCTATCTTGCCTACAGCTATCAACACCTACAATGGGTAAAAAAAAAAAAAAACCCTATGCGTTATTGTATCACTTCATATATTTAGATTGATAAAGCATTTTTGAATTGAATGGATTTAAACTAATTTGGATTGAGTAGAATAGATGGATTTACTATTGATTCCGATTAAATGAAAAAAATTGATTTTTCTCTATCTGGTTCTAGTGTTCATTAACCAAAATGCAGATGCAGCTGAGGATATTCATTTTGTTGCATTTTCCAGTTTTGTCATTAGTTTTCAATATGACAATCAAACAGAGATGAGCCCTCTTCTAAGTTCTGATTCTGATCATGGTGGCACAGTAGGTCAGTCCAGACCCAGTCTATAGAGCTGAAATTATTTGATTCCAGAATTACACATAACAGTTAAAAAGAATGCAAACTCTTCCTAAATATTTATACCAGATCTAGTGTGTCCATCGCACCAATGTTCGGAGAGCTACTGTTGTTACCCTTCATTAGACCGAAAATGTTAATGCTATAAAACATCAAACTTGCTTTTAAGGGGACAGAGTTTGAATTTTAAAACAAGATCTTGTTTGAAATCACGATTCTCCAATTTCTTCAATATTTGCTTAAAATTTGGCGACTGGGTCAAACTGGGGAATTGTAGTTCTTGCTGCTGTGTTCCAGAAAGAAGTAGAATAGGAAAAAACCTTTCCCCCTTTTTTCCCCCAGTCTGAAGAGACAATGAAGGAAATGAAATCCTCAGAGCATATACAATGATTGTACTGTCTTCGTGACATCTTGGATAGAGAAAAGGTTGATAGGGGGGTACCAGCCTCCCTATCCGTCTGGAATGGTAAATAAAAGAAAACCAGTGCAGCAGTCTATAGGTACAGTAGAAAATGGCAAGTTTACCAATGAGAACAGGGTAAAGAGTGTGAAAGGTTTTTATTTCACAATAAATCACATATCCAACATGTGCAGAGAACTGGACAGGGTATTCATATAAAAAGATCACCACAGTGTAGTGGTGGTTGAAGGGCTGCAGACACAAGATATTTTAAACCACAAGAGAAAAACAAGGACTTTTTGTGGGAGAGAAAAAAAAGAATCCTAGTTTTAGCTTCAGAGTTTTGTAATTTTTGTAAAATGTGTTCCATGTGATATTTGGAAAAGAGCAAATGATCAATTACAGTTAAAAATATTTCTAGCTTTCTACAAACATGCTCCTATATTACTAATTATTTATTGATTACAACGTTTAAAGGGTAGAATTTAATTTATGAAACAGAACAACACTTACAGTTGGTGGTAGCCTGCTTCAACATTGTCTGCACACCATTAACTGAAATCCTTAGTATAACTGGTTATGAGCTAAAGTATTAATAAGATATATCAGCTCATTGATGTCATTAGGCTGCTGTTTCTGTAAGCAGAGATCATGAGTAAAGCCCGATGGGTGTTTTCTAAGGGGTTTTTGTAGATGCATGTGCTGAGCTAAATAGACCTCAAGAAATAAATGATAAAGTTAAAAATCCTTTTTGTCCAAAAAAACTTTTAAAATATATGTTAAGCATATGATTATGGTAAACCATATACTGATGCAGCCCACTGCAAGAAAACTGCCTGTCCATTTACTGTCCATGTAGCTTTATATTTCACATCAGCTTCATTGTTATTGCAACGCTTTCTTAAAATATAATTTCAGTTTATTTATTTTTGTCATTCAAACCTATTTTAGTTTTAAAACATTTAAAAAGTGCATAAAAATTTATTTCACAACCTGTAGTTTTCACTTCAGTTCATCCGTTGTCATCGACGTGAAACTATGTGAAAGATTGATCTGCACACAGAGAGAACCTGTGATCGCATTAGCCTTATTGACAGTGAATTGAGGCTTTCAAGCACAGGCTGTCTCTGTGATTCAATTCATTGTGTGAAGCAGAGAGAGGAGCAGCGTCCAGTCCTGCTTAGATGAAGCCCCTTGAGGTGAATTTTCTGATTAAAGCCTGTCTCCTCCCATCCCCCTCCTGCAGCCCCCCTGCAGTTCTCTAAGCGTATCTGTAAACTCTTACAGGCATAAACATATAAATGTACGTTGTTACCTGGACTTGCTGTTTGCTTCTCTGTATAGAGCATCCTCATTAACTCTAATGTATGCTCGCAGTTTTGTTTTGTCAGACCTTGCAGTTGTGCATTAGTTATAAGTCCAGCATGTTTACTAGCATTTCTAAAAGCAGATTTTATTTTTTTATACATTTCTCAGCCTTTAGTAGTATTTCTGAGATGTATATTGTGCTTTTTGCTCTTGTACTATATGTTTACATATGTACCATCTTCTGCATAAACGTGGCAAGTTGCCATGTGGAAGATATTCAGAACTGGAGCTCTTGTGAACATAGAAGGTAAGGACAGATGGTAGTGGTTAGCCCTTGGCTGCTCTAAGTAACCTGACCTGCTGGGGAGGACCCCTTTGCCTCCTGAGGTCCAGCCGGCACATGTGTTGCGTGAGAGTAAGCCACCCAAGACCCAAGAACAGCCTCTCAACTTCCTGAATGCCTCTTCTCAGAGCTGGTATTGTTTTCTTTTAAGGAAAGATCTAAAACAATAAAGTAAAACAGCATCAGACAGGAGAAGTTCAGAGATGGGACAACTTTTGAAGCTGTACTGATATGATTTATGTCTTTATAAAACAATACAATAACACAAGAATAACACTGCAACCAATAAAAATAAATATTTTTGAGTGTTATTCCATATTATTATACCATGACCTTGAGATAGTGATTAAAATCAGCATTTCCAAGAATAAAGTAATGTAAAAGAAGAGGGAACAACCCTGTAAAAATAGATAGTTTATATATATATATATATATGCATGTTAATAGACCATAATTAGTAGATAGAAGAAAATGTGGTCAATTTGTTACATTTAAACATTATAATTTCCACAAATTATAAATCCAACCGTGTGTTGCCCTTAGCTTTGAAACACAGGAATTTGTTAGTTTTAAATTTGAGAATTCTTTAGAAAAATAAAAATGTTTTTTTTTTTTTTTTACTTTCCTAACAAAGAAAAGAGTCAATCTAAAAAAAAAATGTGTTGAACAAAAAATAGCACCAGCTGAAAGTAGCTGGCAATCCTGGGGCAATAAAAGAAAAAATGATCTGCTACTATTTTAGATTTAAATAAAAAAAGAGTGTGGGATATAACATTATGTTTTTGTAAAATTTCAAAGGATCCACAAAAGAGACAGAGATTGGTAAACTGATTTAATAATAACTAATTAAGTCCTTAAAATGTTTTTATTAATACTGCCTATCTAAAGAAAACAGTAACTTCTTACCTGCTGAGTAAATATGAGATAAGGGGGCCTTGACTGGGGCTGATGTGTTGCTTTGAAGTAAGTGTCACATACCCGGTACAAGGACAAACTAGCAAGATGTATTTGTGCAAACTTCATACTTTGTATTCATCTATTTGCAATAAAGTAAATCTTAGTTCTGTAGTTTATATGTAATGTTACATTACATTAATTCGTTACAATGTTTAACCAATGCTTGGAATGAATCCAAACATAATTCCACATATCTTTGCAGTCTGCAGCAATTATGAATATTGAGACACTGTTATGAAATAATGTCAAATGTCCTTAATGTTCTAAGGAAGGCCTCATTGGAATATTAATTACATGGTGGCATCTGTTTGGGTTGTGACTGAAAAGAAAACAACCAACACCTAACTGAACAATAGCAGTAAATTGCGCTAATCTGTTAAGTGTTTTTAGTCCCATCTGCTTTTTCATTCCAATTTTGAAATAAATCATGTAACCGATGCTGCACATCTGCATGAAAGTAGCAGATTTCTCTGTTTTATAAGTTTCCCTTATGGTTTGTGCAGTCTAACTAATTTGCTTCTTCACACCTTAATAGCAAGAAACTTCTAAAATCAGATCACAAGCATGTAAATCTCTAGTGGAACTTGGGGTGGCCAGTTTAGCTTCTATTTACCTGTGATCTTTTACATCAGTTACATTTTAAATGAACAAAACTTTTTTTGTACAAATTGGGGAATGGATGGGTAGGCACGCCTTTTTCTACAGCTGATGTATTATTTTGTAGAGCAGAAGCAGAGCCCACTGGGATCAACCAAGATCCCAAACCACTAACTAATAAATGTGGGAATAGAGGGGTAAAAGGACAACTGCATTTTAATACCCCCCCCTCCTGAAACAAGAAATAAGAGGAACAGTGGTTGGGGGAAACAAGAAGCTCTGTTCCTCTTCACTTACCTATTTATCTGATTGGTCTTATTCTGAAAGGTTAATCGTTAAAATTAAAGTCTTATTGCAAATTATATGAATAAAGATGGAAAAACCTAGGAAATTATAGATAAGTTATATACTAACAATATTTAGTTATGGAAGATTATCCATTATCAGTGCCTTTTAAGGCGGTTTTAAAGATCAAATTATACCAATTTTGCTAAACATTGTGTTCTTTTTTTGTTTGTTTTGCTGTTATCTACGTCTAAACCTCATATTGCATAAATGCTCATTTATTTAAGTTATATAATGTTTTTTTATTTTTTTTATTTTTTATTTTTATCAGTGCTGACTTTTAATCTACAACCTTTCATTTAATCTTTTTTCCTTTTATGGCAAGCTTGTTTGATCACATAGAGTTTTAAAATACAAATGGTTTGGTTTCCTTTCAGTTAAATTTTCATGAGTACTCCTGAAGAAATTCCAATTAAGTTTGTATAAACATTCAAGTATAAGCTCCAATACAGTGAAGAAGAAAAGTAAAAAAATAAAAATAAAAACTTTATTGGAGGTTTAGCATACCCAAATATATTTAATATAAAGTCTAAAAAATTGTGGCAACACTTTATTTTTTTGCAGTCCCTCATAAAATCTCATATGATTTCCTTTTTATTGGGTTCATTAAGTCAAATTATAGACTTTACTGCAGCTACGCCTTTGCACCCAATATTAGTTGGATGTTAAAATGCCAGAAGTTACGTAGACAGTGACCCACAATGAAAAGAGCAAAGCAGTGATGAAAATAAAATTAATATAAAGGGTGTTTATCAGTTTTATCAATCTGAAAAATACTCATTATTATTTTTTGTAAAAACAGAGCTAACAATAAGGTCTGCATACTAAATAGAAATGTTGCCTTCCCTTATTAAAACAGTGTCTTATTTCTACTCAGGTTTACCTCTAGATGGCACTAAGTCATAAGTGAACATGAGGTGGAAGGCAGATAATTAAAACGTGAGTGATAAGTTTTTGGTTTAATTAAATGCCCCCACGAGCCTATAACTCAGTGCGTAGGGTCGGCGTGGATGGAAAATTTATTTTTCAACATCAGGTCCAGTGTGTCTTAAGATCAAGGCAATGGAAGATGCTTCTCAGCGTCTGCTCAGTGAGAGGTGAACCTCTGCTTGGCAAATCCATGGCAATGAATAAATGATGGGCCCATAAAAAATAAAAAAAACCCTGCTCCAGCTATTCTTTTAATTAAAATAAAAAATAAAGGAGGATCTGCAATAGAAAAAGTTATGTGGCTGGAAATCTAAAATGCATTTGTGCCCACAAAAAACAGCAGACTTGTTTGATTAAAGCCCCTTTATGGGGCAAGTTACCATTTTTGATCACATGCATACCCTTTACAAATGGAGTGCCATTTCTTTTACTCTCAGTGTTTTTCATGAATTTCTTATAGAAGCACTTTTGTTTTTTTTCTTAATATATATTGGCAAGTTGGCGTTTTTTGTTATTACATTGACATTCATTTATGCCATCAAAATATACATATGTTTTGAACGTTACAAAGGTAATAAGGTGTTGTCCTGGATTCCAATAACACAATATAGTATGTGAAAATGTCTTGAAATAATTTGAGTAGGTAAATAAGAAAATCTCCAGTTGAAGGAGCATTTTTATCCTTAAAATCAGATTATTTGATATTATGCACTTCAAATAGGAGACTGCATTTTTTTTCCTTTATTTTAAATGTAAATTTTCTTATTCTATTTGCAAAGTATCTCACTTACCTGTTCAGTTCAAGAAAAAAAAAAGCACTTATTTTAAGAAAAGCTGACTTACTTAGATTTCAGGGTTTTTTTTGCAGTGTACTCTTTGCTTGAAATTTAGATGTTTAAATTATTTCACTGAATGCCCTATAAAGGGTTAATGCCATGTGAGGACAAGTTGGCCCTGCTTGTCAGAGATGTTACTGTCACTGATAAGACAGACTGACAGCAGCATCTGGGTTTGCCCACATTTTCTCCAAAACCTAAACAAACATTCAGCAGCAAGCTTTTTTTTTAGAGAACTCTTGGTCCTTTCAGACAGGTGACGGTCATGTGTTTTTTATAACACCAGGATGGCAACAGTTTGGAGAATCTGTTTTGGAACAGATCTGCAGCCAGTTAATAAAAGTCAGTTTTAAGTCCCCAGAGCATCAATCAATTTTAACTGTTCATAAATGTGGATTTAAGCTCGGCTTATATATATATATATATATATATATTCACATTATTTAATTAGATTAATTAAACAATATTGTTGAAGATTTGTTGAAGCTACATTACGGATACTCACACCAATTATTCGCACAAAAATGCACATAATCCCTCCTTTCTTCTCCCCCCCTGCTCTGAAATCATATGTCACGAGACGCTCCAGAGTCAGGGGCCCTGGGCCTCAGGGTATCTGCTCCAACACTGACTTCTTTTATTGTATTTTTTTAGCTCCTACTGCGAAACAACAATCGTTTCTTTGTCACACATTTTAACCCTTGATTCCAGGAATTGTAGCTGTAGTTCTGGTGTGATGGTGACTTGTAACATTCACGGTTCTTAATGCAAGCTACTTTTTGCATTTTCTTAGTTTTATATCTTTTCCAAAATGTACAGACTAAATGCCTCCCACCACACTTAGTTAAAAAGATGGCAACCAGATCAATCAAAATGGATGAATTCGGGCTCACATTAAAGGTAACAGGCATGTATGACTCACCTAATCGCATCTGCAGAGGTGAGTCAAAAAATGTACTGAAGTAAGAGGACCACAATT
Source organism: Cyprinodon variegatus (assembly GCF_000732505.1). Lineage (NCBI taxonomy): Eukaryota > Metazoa > Chordata > Actinopteri > Cyprinodontiformes > Cyprinodontidae > Cyprinodon > Cyprinodon variegatus. Next base: position 41,603 of record NW_015151751.1, read on the forward strand.
TTGATAGCAGTAGAGTTGCTAAATTGCATAAGTAGTAGTACAAAAAATATATTTTGTTAAAAAGACTACACACATACTTAAAAAATATATATTTGGAAATTATGTCCTGTAACATTGCTCTTGCCATTGTTTTTTCATTGTAACTAGCAACATGACAAAACGGTAGAGATAGAATTAAAACCAGATGTTTGATCATCCACAACAACACTGGAAAAACAATCTAGAAAAGAAATAAGAAAAAACATCTCTAATTAAGGGTATTTACCCTTAATTTGAGTAGATGAATAAGATAGTTTACCATGGAATAAGTATTTTGACTCTTGAAAAAAGATAATTAGATAATATGCACTTGAAATAAGACAATGCAATTGTGTTTTCTTATTTTAAGTGTAAATTGTCTTGTTCCATTGGCAAAATGTCTCTTTTACCCCCTTTAAATTAAGAACAAATGGTCTTATTTTAAGAAAAAAAATGATTTATCTAGATTTCAATTTTTTCCAGTGAAGACAATTTATGATGATATGTAATGTGAGCTTTTTGAAAGGTAAAAGCATTTGGGGCGTAGCTTAAATTAACCAGACCAATTCCATTAGATGAGTGATGTGACTTGGGTGGTCTTCAGTCTGCACCAATAGGTTTTGTTTTTAAATCATATGTCCCTTAACCCTTTAAAACCAATTGTATCATATTTGATACCTGACTTTTTGAGATCTTTGCATCATCAGTGTGATATTGCTGATCTTAAAAACCCTGACTTACACAATCAGAAACATGTAGTGAACAGAAAACATATATGTAATGTATCAAAATTGATGCAAATAAATGATCTAATTTCACTTATACTATATA
>NW_015151751.1:42658-45572 GCF_000732505.1 Cyprinodon variegatus
AGGATTAATGGAGCCCAGTAATATACCATACCTGAAAAAAATGCTGAATGTAGTGACTGTTTTTTCCTGTGTTTCAAACTAGCTTGAAAGCATTTTTTAGAACATTTTGAAGCAGATGAGAAGCTCTCCATGTCTGGTATACCCATGGAACAGCCGGGCCCAAGCCGCCGACTCGTGCCCCACCGGTTCTCCCGCTGCCCTGAATTGTGAAACAACCTGACTATGATCGATTGGCTCGGCTACTGTTTGAGCTGTGCTGCCACCGTCTGAGGCTCTACTAAAAGCTAGCCAATGCCTCAAGGGGACCCTGTCTTCCAAGGCTACTTAGAGTGACGCAATTAAGTCCTGCAGAGTTTCATTCTGTTGTTTGCATCAGAATAATTCAAGTCTTCAAGAGCTGCATGTTGTATAGTAGACTGTATTCCTGTACCAAATCGAGACTGACTTCTTACCCGGGACTGAGTGGGACCAACCAAACCGAGTCTGAATCTGGAGCGGAACCAAACCCCTGCCCCTTCCATTCCACTGAGCAACAAGTTAATGTTTATTACCCTTTTTTTTTTATCTTATGCTTAATAAATAATGTGCTTGGGCGAGAGACAGGTACAAAATATATTTTTGACATGGGTTGTTTGCAGTGTTGGGCATGAACGCGTTCCATGAATGGCGTTCACAGAATACGTTCATATTTTTAGTGAACCGTGAACTGAGCGGATCAGTTTGAAGCAATGAATGTGAATGAGAGCAATATTCACTCTGACAAGAATGAGCGACACACACAGCTCACGTTTGAGTTCAGTTGATAACGACACTTTTCATTGGATAACGTCAGTTTTTACGACACTTATTACGACAAACAGCATGACAGACCAGCATGTCTACTGCTTCTGACATACTGATTCCGACTCATCTGCTGGTATTTCTGATGCCAGTTTTGCAGAGCGCTTGGCAGAGGTTTATGAAATAACAAAGGAAGAGTCAGACAGAAAACAACTCGTGATTTTGTGCAAATTGTGCCCACCAGGACTTAACAAATGAGTCCATATGTTAGCCACATCCACTTCAACTTTAAAGCAACACATTAAGTTAAAGCATCCAAAGTATCTTGGGAAACATCCGATACTGAATGAGGAACATAAGAAATAATTTTTGATACAGATCTTTTCAGCAGAACCTTAATGTACCTGTATGTTTCAGAAGTTGTTTGTAATTTGGCTAAGTAAAGGCTTCTCTGCACATACAGTATAGCTTGACTGCATCCAGTACGTTCCATTTCTTTCTATATATTATGATCACAAATTTAAAGGGTGAAATATGAGGTTCTATTGTGTAGAATTCTGACTAAATTTACCAAATGAATTTGAATAAGTTAATTTACAGGTTTGGGAACGTAGCAAATTTTTGAAAAAGTGAACTGTGAACGTGAGCCAGATCATTTTCACCTGTGTAAACTGATTTTTGAGCTTGTTCTTTTTAACTATGAACTAGCACAACAATGGTTGTTTGTGTTTTATTTGACACAAGCTATGATTCAATTGCTGATGGTTTTTAAGTAAGAGCTCTGAACTGAATGCTAATGCTCACTGAGCCTGCCAGAACAATCAATGCTGTGCCTTACTGCTTAATTCCTGTATTTCATTTGTTTAAAGAGTTGGGCTACTATGGTTAGACTCGCTATCATCGTTAGCTCCAAGCTACCTCATTGCCAGCCGTAGGATCCATTTTGTGTGTCTTCTAACCCTTTTATTCTAACTAGGCTGCTGCAGAAACGGATATCCTGTTCCAGCTGAAACTAACCTTTTTTCTCCGGCATCATATATTAATGCATTCCTGAGCTGATTGTTCATCTTTCACTGTAAAACCAAGTTAAGCTTTGCTGTTTCGTAATACCTTGAAAATACATTTAGCCTTAAAATCAACATTCCTCAGAGACCCTTCAAACACTTTTCCATCTTTTTATTTTCTTTTATTCACTTCTGTTTATATTTAATAGTGTTTAGTGTTTGCTTAGTTATTACATGCAATAGTACTGTGATAGGGACTATTAGCTCATAAAGGTACTATAGTATTTTAACCCGTGGTCTTTTGTGGTTATTTTATACAGGGAATGATTTATCACTCCGGTCATCTCCACCCTCCATTTAAGTGATATTTAAATAAACACCCAGAAATTTCTTTGGTTGGTGATTAATAACTCTGTTAATACCCATAATCTAAATTAGTAAATTGGTGAAAGATAATTGGATTCTAACAGCCGATCCAGGAGTCAAACCTTTATGTAAAAGACTAAGAGTAAGAAAATTACAGTTATAATCATTTAACTAATAACCATTAATTGGTTTTAGGCTTGAATTTAATGACCATTTAATTAACTAGCACTCCCAGTTCTAGTTATTTAATATAATAACAATAATATTCCGGTAAAACTGTACAACATCCATTTTGAGTCTAAAAGAGAGATGAAGCTTAAGCAAAAATTCAGTCTGGAAGAGTCTTATCAGCTTCACCTTAACCACCTGCAATGTCCCTTATTTAGATCCAGCCAATCAGGAGCCACACCTTCTCCGAATCTAATCATCTTTCAAGATATTTATCTCCTGGCCTGGCTTCCCTCTCCCACATGCAATCGGACTTTCCCCCACCTACACCCCATCTCCTACCTCACTCTCAAACTATTCTCAGTCCCACTAGCTTCCACCACCACTGTCCAGGCCCCAGGGGAAAACTCCTCTAATCGTTTTCTAGGGTACTTAGCCAAACATACACTCACCGGCCACTTTATTAGGTACCCCATGCTAGTAACGGGTTGGACCCCCTTTTGCCTTCAGAACTGCCTCAATTCTTCGTGGCATAGATTCAACAAGGTGCTGGAAGCATTCCTCAGGGAGTTTGGTCCATATTGACATGATGGCAT
>NW_015151751.1:46382-55956 GCF_000732505.1 Cyprinodon variegatus
CTCATATAGAAATAAACATACACTCACCGGCCACTTTATTAGGTACACCCGTCCAACTGCTCGTTAACACTTAATTTCTAAGCAGCAAATCACATGGCGGCAACTCCGTGCATTTAGGCATGTAGACATGGTCAAGACAATCTCCTTCAGTTCATACTGATGCTCGGTTTGAACTGAAGGAGATTGTCTTGACCATGTCTACATGCCTAAATGCACTGAGTTGCCGCCATGTGATTGGCTGCTTAGAAATTAAGTGTTAACGAGCAGTTGGACGGGTGTACCTAATAAAGTGGCCGGTGAGTGTACACTGATTCACAGCATCAAAGTCTTCTGCTGGGGCCCCAGCACCAAATAACTTATTTCAATATCAATTTTATATCTCTATCTGCTTCTGTCTTCTTTAAATCCATTCGGTCTCTGCAAATGGCCTCTCACACTGAGCCTGGTTCTGCTTGAGGTTTCTTCCTGTTAAAAGGGAGATTCCTACTCCACTGTTGCTACATGCATGCTCAGCATAATCAGTTGGTTTTCCATAGAAATATTTTGAAGAATCTGACTGTTTTACCTTCAATAAATAAATTAAATAATTTTCTAATTGCAGCTTTTCTCTGTGTGAGTCTCTCTAGGTAGAATTTGGGAGTGATAAGTAAATATAAACATTGTCGTACTGTATGCAGTCGCCATCTGCCGACAGGACTTACTCCTGTAAGCTTGGCAGGTAAGCAGCTCTAGGTGCTTCAGTGAACCCTAAGATTCATTTATATTCTGAGCACTGCTCATGTCTTATCTCTGTTGGCATCTGATATTTTATGCACTTTTTCACACTTGATCTTGGAGTTTTTCCTCTTTCTTTCCAAACCTCCTCTGGGAAAATTACTTCCTTGTATACACATTGCCTCCATACAAAGTATCATTCCTCTAGTCAAGTGATCTTGTTTTGCAAATAAATACAAAAGCATAAGTTCAAAAACAAAAGGATCGAAACGCATTTCAAAACACAGAAATAATGTATAATAATCCAATACGGTGCAAATATTTTTTTTTAGACCGCATTTGTATGCAAGCCGAGTGAACGACAGGCATAGACATTTGTAAACTAGCCAGGGGTGAGAGTGTTTTAGCATTACCTTAGTGTTTCTAATTACCTGATCCTGACCTGTTCTGCCACTCAATCACTGAACCTGCCTGTTCCCTTCTGATCTGTTTGCCTGATCTGTTTTTGGACTCCTGCTGGATTCTGCCTGTTTTATGAACTTGGAGTTGCTTTCTGTCACCACCCTGGATTTCCCTCTGGAACCTCTTAGGACTTCTGATTTTCTGGTTCTGATTCCTGAGCACATCCTTGGCACCGACTTTGGTTTCGCCCTCTGGATTATGCTGCCTTCCTTCGTTTGCCTAGATCTGGTCTCCTGCTGCTTCTCCGTCCTACAAGGTTGCAGCGTCTGGGACACTGAGGGCAGCACCCGCTGCATCTTGTTGGCAGCCCACCGGCTGGATCCTACCCCGATCTATAGGCACAGGGAGGATTATTAAACCAGAGTTTCCTGCCGTAGATGCCTTGGCTGCTGTTACTGCAGAACTGTTTTTTAGTAAACACTGTTTGAGTAATCATGCTGTCTGTCTGCCTTGAATACTGGGTCCTCCATTTTGAGCCTTGACAGAATAATCTGGCCAAACATGGAACCGTCGCCAGACAGCAAGTGGTGTTGTGAGGTTGAACAGGGTATTTCTTGGCTCGAGTCTGTCAGGGTTCCTGTGTGTGTGAGAGTGCGGTGGTACATCTCTTCCAGAGAGGATCTTGGTGGAGAACCTGGGTAGTCTACAGAACTGGAGCTTATCAGTTTCATCAGAGTGCTGGGCTTTAAAGAGCAGCAGAGTCTTCACTCATTGCTGGTTTCCTGTTGTTGTTTTGTCGCTTCCTCATCTCTTGCTTCCCTCAAGTATGTTCCCTGACGTTTTTGGATTTTGATTGGTTTTCAGTATTTTTTTGGGATATTTCTGGATTTTTGCCTCAGTTCCCTGTCCATATCAAGTCAGCAAAACTCACCTCTGCTTCCTTATCTCTGCGTTTTGGTCCTCAAATACCTCCACCTAACGTGACAGAAGAAACCAGCCAGAATGGATCCAGCAGAAAAGGCAAGTCAAGTTTTAGGACTGTTAAAAGAAACACTTGATGTCCTTCCCACAATCAGCCCACCTTAGAGGGAGGCAAGTGCAGCGGAAGAAAAGGACACTACAGGCTGATCCAGAACCCCAAACTTTCTGTCTTCAGAGAGGATACATGGCTTTAGCTGATGGGAACATAAAGGCTGCCATCTCTCAGCTTCTAAACAAATCTCTGCCATCAATCTGTTTACCTGCTTCTTCTCATCCCCCACTGACTTGGTTCCAAGCACAGGAAAAATACTACGGCCTCCCCAGGGGTTCAGTCTGACGCCGCCACTCACTCTCCAGCGGATCAGTCTGACCTTCAAGACCCCTCAGGGTCACAAGCTGCACCTCCTCTTCATGGGTTCAAAGCTGTACTGCCTCTTTGTGGTTCCCTAAGTCTCTTGTGCTGCAGTCGGCAGTCCCCAAGACTCCTTCTGCATAGACGCCGGTCTCCAGAGCTCCTGCTGCAGAGACGCCAATCTCCAGGGGTCCTGCTGGAGAGACACCAGCCTCCATGGTTCAAGCTGCAGAGACGCCAATCTCCAATGTTGCTGCTGCAGAGACACCAATCTCCAAGGGTCCTGCTGGAGAGACACCAGCCTCCATGGTTCAAGCTGCAGAGACGCGAATCTCCAAGGTTCCTGCTGCAGAGACACCAGCCTCCAATGTTCCTGCTGCAGAGACGCCGAACTCCAAGGGTGCTGCTGGAGAGACACCAGCCTCCATGGTTCCTCCTCCAAGGTTCCTGCTGCAGATTTGCCGTCCTCCAGAGGTCCCCCCCCGTCGCCGTCCTAATGCATGTTCATTTCTATAAATAGTCCAGTCAAAGTCTAGTCCTAACTCTGTTTAGAAATTATAGGTAAGCCTTTAAAAACCAGCAAGAAAGATAAAATATTTTAAATTTTAGATGTGTATGCAGGTAGTGACATATCCTAAGAGATTAGCAGCTTTTATTATACTTAAGTGGGGTTGCTATTTTCTTTTGTTTAAAAATATTTAAAAAACTACTTCTTTACCAGCCATATATGCACAACATTGATTTATATGTGATGTTATTGGGGCTCTCTGCCTTGAACTAAGTGTAAAAAATTTGATGAGGAGGCTGTATTAGCTGTGTTTTTCAAACTTGCTGAATAACTATTTATAGTTCATTTTTCTGTTACAGTACAAAAGTTTACACCGATGTCAATAAAACTACCAAATCTTGACAGCGTTAGGTTATTTTACTTTTGTTATAATTTGTTTAATATGTTCACTGTTTTTGTTGCTCTTGTTGCTTCCATTCTGTGAATTTAATCTTAAAATTGTATAAATTATATCTGTTAGGCTGTATTTATGAGCATTCTTATTTCCAACTGCCAAAAGGTGTAATGGTGTCATAGTTGGCAAATGTGTAAAAGTAGAAGTCAAATTGGGTGCTTTGAAGGTGGCAGGGTGCATTTTTGTGTGCATCTGTTTTTTTTACAATACACTGAATGAACAATGTGACCGAACAGAGAGTTTTCATAGACACAACACCAACTAAGACAAGCCTGTTGGGAGTCGAACCATACTCCCTCTCAGGGCGGATTATCTACACACTTCTTACTCTGTCTGCTGTACACACATCTGTCTGTATGCCTTGATTTTTCTCTTCCTGCCTGTTCTCTTCTACTGACTTCCAGGATGCTGGCTGATATCAAGCAACCGGTCCAAAATGATCAGAGTCTTAGATTTTCTTCTAAGCCTCTGGTTTTTGTGCAGACATAGTCAGCTCAGCGGCTTCCAATCCTTCCAAACATCTGGTTTCCATTTACTTCCTGCGTTTTGGTTCAGAAAAATAGGGGTTGTTGGTGGGGTCAAAAATATCTTCAGTCTCCAAAGTGTGGCTAAACAGAATTCTCCTCAGTGGCCCCAAAACCTCTTTTCTGTTTTGGACAAAAACTAATGAGACACATGGACACACTGCAGAATATCAGTGACTTGTAAAGTGACACCAAATGCTAAAAATAAGAAAAGATTTCTAAATTTAAATGAGCTGTACACTATTTAGGGATTTTAAAATGATTGGATGTCGCCTCATAAGGTATCTAAAATAATACAAAAATATCCAATGAAATAGAACATTATTGAAAAGGAAATTTATTTATTAACTCATTTAGACATACAGTATCATATAGATCAGTAACAAACCGGCAGATGTTTTTTAGTCTTTATTTATGCTAATCAACTATAAATGTATAGTAAAAGTGATAAAAAATAAATTTCTTCTTATAGAAATGTGGGGTTAATAAAGAGTACCGTACGCTTATTATCTGAAAAAAGCTTGTTCTATTTATTTAAAGTAACAGCTAATGAAATATATGTGTATATAGTGAAATATGCTAATGAGAAAGATAATGGGTAGTAGGGCAATAATTATTTGCACATAAAGTTCCCTAAAGTTCATTGAAAAACTGGAACATATTAGACATCTGGGAAATATGTCTAACTGTTGAACTGGGTTATTTATAGTGATTAAAGAAGACAATGACAAAAACAAATAAAACAAAGGAATTCTTGAATTTCTTTTTTAGTTTCTTTGCATATTTTGCAGAACCTGTATACTACTTGAGGCAGGAACGAAAGTAATCCCTCAGAGTCCTACTTACTATTAAAATAAGTGTTTGAAAACATGGTGCTGTTTTGACAGATTTTTAGCATAATCTCTGAGTGTTTTTGTGTGCACTTACATGCATGTGGGGCATTTTTCGCAGGGTAATTTTTGTCTTTTCATGTTATTATTTGAATAGGCCGCTGTCTTTCTTCTTTTAATTTTAACATTAAATTTTTTACAGAAAGATACCTCATTTGCTACAGTATCAATAATAGCTGTTTGTTTTTTTTTTATTTGATTAGTTATTTTTCATTCTCTATTACAGCTGAATTTTTATTTAGATTTTTATTAATATTGTATAATCTAGTGTTTTCCCTATTGTGTGTTAAGAAAGATATTTTTATTCTATTCTGCAAACCACGTGATTTAAGATGTAAGAAACCTTGAAATGTCCCCAGTTGCAGTTAATATGTATTGCATATAGGGGTTTATAATAAATATTTGTTGCAATAATATAGGAGGTTTACAAAATATATATATAAAAAAAAATAGTTTTCTTTAAAAAAAAAAAAAAAACTGTGTTGTCTAAATTTTCATGCATTATATGCTTTACAACAGTCAACATGTAATAAGTGTATTGAATATATCCTTAGTCACAGATACTAAACTGCCTTAATACACCTCAGCTGTTAGGGACTCCTGTCTTTTTAAGTAGAGGGCCATTTCCCCTCCTATGTTTTTTTAAATGAGGCCTTTCTTTGAATCGTTTTAAATCAGTCCTCATTCTTTATTAGCCATGTTAATTTATGCAACAAAATACCCAGCTAATAAAATTTTTGAATATATCAGTGTGTCCTGCTCTGCAGCAGTCCTAATGAGATACCCCCATAATAATATGCAAATTTTGTAAATTATTGAGTAAGGCATGACTGAGGGTTTATTAGGTTGTGTTTATCACAAAAGTGAAAAGAAATCATCAATTTTTCAGAGTGCATCTTTCGCTCTGCCCAATAATAGCTCTAATCAAACATCAAAATCAATAATTCAGGTGCTTTAGGGCTGATAGGTGCATGTTTGGGGCACAAAGGTGACACGTGTGTCTTTATTTCAAAGTTTGTCTTTACATTTTGGCTAAGCTTTCAGAACAATGAACTCATAATTAATCTGAAATCAATAGAGTTTATCAACTTTCCACTGGAATATTTTGCTGAGTGTATATCTTAACTACTCAGCCTTTATCATGAGCTGTTGGAGGACAACAGCTACAGTCTTATTGGTCTTTATGTAGTTTACATCGATCTCATAGAAGTAAAAGGATTTTATGACAAAAACGTTTTTTTTTTCTCTTCTCTTTGCCTCATTTGCAATGATTATGTTATCAGGGCAGCCAGGCAAAAGGGTGGAGCAACCATAATTTCAGAGCGGGATTAGGCAGAAATAACGAGGTCACCAAGTTACAGTTGCCATGGCAACGAAACATCCAAGAATACAGGATGCCATTGCTTGAAAGAACTAGAAGAAACAAGGCCTAGGTCTTTTTCCCCTCTATCTCAGTCTCTCTCTTCATTTTCTTTCCTCTCTTTCTGCCTGCCACACTTTCCGTCTCCTCCCTACAGTACATGCTTCTCCCCTCTTCTCTTTTCATTTCATTTGTTTTTTTTAGGAACTGGAATGAAGGGAGCAGTTCACTTCCACTCTCCCCTGTTTTCTGAACCCTTTGGTTTTCGAGAATATTCAGAATAATAAATACCTTGTTGAGCACATTAGCATCTTTCTGGTATTCTTATTTTGCAGGAAGTCTTTTTCCTTTTATTGTAGCTTGGCAGAAGCTGATCTGTAAATGCCAATGAGAAAAAATATCCTCCTCAGTCCATCATTAAAGCCACCGAGCAGTATTTTTCTATCCCTTTTTTCTTTCTGGAAGTCTATGAAGTAAAACTAAGAAACATGAGGGTCTGGAGCCTCTTTTAATATGACAAAAATGTATTTGTTGACCTGTCCGAACCATCAATCCTGGTCAAAGTTAGAAAGAGGCTTTGGGCTTTAATTCAGACAGATATCCATCCCCGTGTCGCCCCTGGCTCTTGGTAAATCTCATGCTTAGCAAACCGACTCAACACCTGGAAATAGAGTACACGGCTGTAATTTTGAAGCACTATTGATCGTCTTTGGGATGATGCCGATTACACAAAGCCTAGAAGAGAAAAAAAAGGCATTGTGGGAGACAGTAGGCGATACAGAGATGGTGGCTGAGCCTGCAAAGGTAAACATCAGGGGTAAATTAAGCAGTAAGCTGTGCTACGTGTGTGTTGATCATTAGACAGTCTGATGGATAATGAAGGTAAACCTCAGTGGACGACCACAGCTCTTACAAAAGATGCTGAGGACAGGAAGACTCAGCAAATAATTTTTTATTGTATATGTTAACTCTTAGTGTACCTCTTATAAGGATTTGGTATTTAACATTCTCGAGTTATTTGCTGTTGAAAAAACTAATTTGGACTTTTAAAGAAAGACACAAGCTTCTCTCATTCACTTTTTGGCACATTTGCATTTTAAACAGACATCATTTTAAAAAGAGACTCATATTGAGAGTTCAATCAGAATTAAAGTATAGATACAGCGGTCAGATTCTGTGGCTGATGTCCAATCTCCAGCTTCTTTGTAAAACTTTGACCTGTCAATGCTATTTTTAGCTGAATCTGATTTGCTTTTAAGAACAGTGATAAAAGTAGCACAAATGCACCACTCAGATTCTTGCTGGCTGATACCAATTTCCAGTTTCTTTGATGGACTGAACTACCCAAGGAATCGACTGAAGGTCCTTTGACAGAGCTAATGATTATGTACCCAAGAGAAACGTAGGGAACTGCCATATTATCCTACAGTACAGGTATAAAGATACATGGCTGATGACCAATTTAACAGAAAGCACATGGGTACTGATGGGGGCTGCTGTGTTGGCATTAGCTGTGCGTTTAAGGGATCAGTGGTCTTTAAGTGCTCAGGAAGTAACACACCGGGTTTTTTTTCTCCCACACTGTATTTTATGGAATGGAAATGTTCTGAAAGCTGTACAAATTGAAATTTTGTTTTGTATAAACTCTGTGTATACAGAATGAAAATAGAAGTTATCTAAGTCTAAGTCTAAGACACCACAAACAAAACAAAATGCAACAAATTTAACCACAAATAAGAGCAGTACACACAGAACTAAGAATGGCAAATTCAAAAATTGGAATAACACATAAAGCAAAAATTCATCTCTTCTAGTAGAAAAGATTATGCAGTGCTAGTTTTTACTATTTGCAGCATTTTCCCTTTGACTATGATTTGTGTGCTTTTGTATTAGCATTATTTATGTTTTGCAGCAGATTTTGTGTTTGCAGAGCATTCCCATTGTGCGGCTCTCTGTTTTCTTCAGCATTTTTCCTGTGCAAGCTTATTTTTTCATTTCTTTTTCGGTTTTTTTTTTTTTTTTTTTGGTATATTTGTCTCAATTTTGTGTTTGCAAGTCTCAATTTTTTTTTTTTTTTATCTTTTTTTTTGTGTGTTTTGAGGACTGTGCATGGAGTTCCCACCCCTTGGCCATCATACCTATCTTCCGTAGGCCATCGTTAAAGGTGTACATTTACATTGTGAGATTCAGACTTTTTACCAGTATTTATTGTTTTATTTATTTCTGTATGTAGCTGAGTATTTATTCTGACAAAAAGAAATCTCCCAACAGCTGTGGTTGTGTGCTACATTCATACATACTGTATCTTCCAAATTGGATTGCTTAAACACCAGAACATCATCAAAGAGATTTAGACTTTTCTTATTCGTATATTTTCTAGAATTTCTTAATATTGCTATTTTTAACTGATTTTGCTGAAAATTTTTACTAATATAAAATTTTACCTTGACTTCTCCATATGATATACCCATAACATCACACAATAAAGGCTATGTTCCTAATCTTGGTAAAAAAAAAATAAAAATTTTTATGAAATTCTGAATTTCTTTTTTTGTACAAACACATGATAGAGGCAATAGAAAAAATATCCAGATTTTTTATTAAATTTTTTTGTTGTTGTTGTGGTTCTGCTTATAATTAGTGCCAAGGAAAATAATATTAGGTTGATTCTAATCACTGTTTAAATACTCTAGACTTAATAATATTAAATACAATGTTAAAAGATAATTAAAAAATAAAAATAATTTTCATTATTGTAAAAATAACATTTCCTTTTTCTTGAAAATCAATGTCAGATAGCAAGGGTTAAAATTATTGTAATTTACATAAATTGATCATCCTTTCCTCTCAAAACTCACCATTTTATAGCGTTTAAAACTAATAACTCAGAATGCATGAACATTATGGCAGTAAAATTTTTTACCATCGTTGGAAAGCTTAGATTCTCCACAGTTCAACCACCAATTTTATTTCATGGACAGAGCGAGCACCAAAGCACAATTAACACAGATATAGCAGCATGTCAAAATGTAAACATGACAAAGCAGCCACAGCAAGCAAGCATGTCTTTATTGCTGCTGTTCAAAAAATACCTATTATTTTCCAGAATAAAAAAACAACTTTGAGTCATGTTTGAACTGATGCAGCTTGGGCTGTGTTTTACTCAACCAATTTTCATGCATATAGTATATCAGAAACTAGAAGGTGTTAGCTTTTAAATAATGTAACACACATGCATTTTGGGCTTAAAGTTCCTAAGTTATTTGCTTTTCCATTTAGGTATGTAAATAGGCAAGAATTTCCACTATACTACACTGCACTACACTATTCTATACTATACTACTCTACAATACACTACATTAAACCATACTATACTATACTACTCTACA
>NW_015151751.1:57627-86848 GCF_000732505.1 Cyprinodon variegatus
TTATACTATACTACACTACACGACAACACACTGCACTTCATTATACTATACTACACTACACTACAACAACCTACAGTATACTATATTCTACATTGAGAATTCTCACATTATTTTTGAGGTCAAATCTGATTTTCTTAGATTCTTTGATTTCGACGACATCTCAAAAGTTGTGTCACTTTTATCAGCTACTGACATAAAACAATGTGTATTACTTTAGCTGTACAGAGACACTCTTTGTTTTCCTTAAGTTGGGTCAAAACACTGCTGCAGGATTCATTGTAGGAACTAAAAGGCAGAAAGAAACAGTCCCTTCTGACTCTCCGACTGCTATGGTTTTCTGTTAGATTCTTTATTGATTTAAAATTCTTCCCTCTCACCTTTAAAACCTTAAATGACTTGGCCCCTAAATATTTCACAGACTCATTGATGTGAAATCTACCCTCCTGACCGCTGGGATCTCAGCTAACTGTTCCCAGGTGGTGACAAAAGGAGATCCAGCCTTCTTTATTTGAGCTCACATTTTATAGGAGCCTCAGAAAATGTTGCTTAGGCACATCAAAACTTTATCTGCTTTTAAAGCCAACCTGCAACCTTTTCTGCTTATGAAGACATTAGGACATTTCACTAAACCATTGCTACAGTGAATGTCTAACAGAACTTACAATATTCTTTGGTATTGTTGAACTTTTTTTTCTGGTTTTTAGAGAAGTCTGGCAAAATAACAGGCTTGTGAACAAACACAGACATACTCCTTTGTTTCCTTTACAAATAACTGTTGCAATATTAATTTCTAATGGATTTATTTGAGTTTATTTAAATGAAGAAATGTGCTTTGAATATATTTTTTGTTAATTGCACTTAAGCAACAATGATCTTCTTTTTCTTGTTAAACAATGTAAACTGATATAAATTTTCGTTTTACATCTAAGGAAAAGGGTAGGATACTGTACCTGATTAAATGTAGAGTTACTTTAACCAGTATTTGACCTTAGCCTGGGGAAATGTTCGCCCTACTCCTGACTTCAGCTTTGAGATGTTTCTTGCCTCTCCATGGGATCCGATCTGTAATTTGATACAGTCCTAGCACTTCTCCTTCTAAATCTTCAAACAACTCTTTGGTTGAATAACTGGTATGTTTCTGGGATAAAGTTGTGAATCAGCATCCAGTTCTGCTTCAGCTCTCCTGTTTTTACAGATGATCTCAGATATTTACTCGTGTACCTTCTATTACACAGCAAGAGTCTTGTGAGTCATAAGCATCCACAAATCATGACCCTTCCACCTACGTGCTTCATACTGTAGTTGGTTTTACATTGTTTTTCATGGAGTATAATTTGATTCATAGCAAACCTTGGTTCATGTGTCAAATAATTCAGTTATTTACTACTCTGTCCAAAGAACAACATTCCAGAAAACCTTTTTTTTTATGTTCTCTCAGACAAAATTTAGTCTCACTTGAATGTTTTTTTGCAGGAAAAAATATCTTTCTTGTTTATCTGCCATTAAGGGTAAATGTATGGAGTTTCAAGATTTCCCAAGTAGACAGAGGCTGTTGGAGGTCTAATTATTACATTTCTATGTATTGTGGGAATTATTTTACAACATTATTTTATGGCTGCTTTCATGAACAATATTGGGGGGATGAAACTTTGGCAATTTGCAAACAAAAATATTTGAATGCATATATCAAAAAGCAAATAGTTGTAAGTATCATTTGAGTTGCAGTAATAAACTATTTTGATCAAACTGAAATCAATTTAAATAACTTATGATTTTAAATTGATCAAGTTAAAAGTTTAGAGGTAACTGATTACCCTTGAAATTTGTAACTTATTTGGATTTACAATGTGGGTGTTTTTACCTATAGAATAATTGTATCTTTGGGGCAAAAAAACCCAAAAAAACTACAAGGTTTGAATCAATAACCTGAAGCAGTTCTGTGGTATGGGCTAAAAGAAAAGCATACATCTGGTGTATGCTTTTCTTTTCACGAGACATGAGATGACTCGGACCTGAAAAAAACATGACTGTAACGGCACTGAGGATATATAGATATAGTCCTAAAGATTTGGTTTATGGAACCTGTAACAACTCGTAAGATCCTGTTAGCAAACACATTATACTGTCAAACAAAGACAACCCAAGTAAATCATTTCAAAATACAGTTTTAAATTCCTCAGTTAAAACTTTCTTGATACAAGGCATCAGAATGTATTTGATGATCTGAAACTGTCGACAATGATTGAAAAAGTACAAGCATAGCAGAAGAAATCTGCTACAGGGCGAACACAATTTCTGTCTTAATGTTTTACCTTCTGTTATCTTTTCTGTTGGCTGTGCTTGTATTTGCCCCACCAGACCATAACCAAGTGCAATAAAATATCATAAAATAGAAAATTGGTTGTAAAACTGTCAAAATGTCCTTTGACTAAATGAGAAGTCGTCATCTAATATGAAACCCCAAAAGACAGTTTGTTTGCTTTAAAAAAGGAATAAAGCAAGCAAATCTTACCAATTCTGCTTCATCACAATACCATAATTAGCATAAATGAATGTTTTAGTGCTTTAGAAATTGTTAAAAAAAATCATGACATTTCCAAAGAATGACCTTGGATAGTTGTAGCTAATCCACCCTGAGCAGCAGTGTGTGTGTGTTGGTGCAGTGAGGGTTGCAAGACCTCCACAGATCATCCAAACTGTTCCCTCCCTTCCGATACGGACTCCTAAAAGATTTCTCACATCCAGCACTAAAGCTTTACTTATAAACTTTTACTCCTTTTGTACCTTTGCTATCTTAATATTGAACTGGAGACTAAACTGGCCAGCTTTTTTTTAGACTCAGAACATGTATTGATTTAACTAGAATTATGGCCTGTTTTGAAAGAATATTAAAAAAAAACATTCATTGTGTTTGGTTTCTAGAATATTCTCTGCTGCACATCAGGTAGCAGAAAAAGAGAGATGGGCTGTTCATGTATGTGTGTGTGCGTTTATGTATGTGTGCTTTGAATACATGTGTATTTGTGTGTATGTGTGTGTGTGTGTGAGCTGGTGTGTGTAAACGCAGACGTATGTGTGTAAGACTGCTGCCATGCCTACGAGATGGGGGATGGTAGCAGCACAGCCAGCCAGCTATTTTTCTTTCTTTCTCTCCTCAACATCAAGTTTGGTCTTCTATCAGCCTCACCCTCTCAGCAAAACATTTACTACAAAAAAAAGAAATATGTTCTGATGAGTTAAATGATATTATTCCGCATAATTGGTTATTGAATTAGGTGGTAGCAATGTACATTGATCTTTGGAATTGACCAAAATATACTAAACCTAAAGGTAGAGATGCTAATACTAGCAGGGGTCTGATATACAGTATATGTATATGGAAAAATATATGTAAAAAAAGAAGTGAAAGGCACAGGTAATGCATTTGATTTGAACAGGACTTTAACAGAAGTTTTATTCTCTTTAATAGGATGGATATTTTCATACAAAAATACCATTTGGAGATTTATACATGATAGTCTAATTAAATAAGGCTTTTCTGAAATAAATAAATTAAACAATCATAACTTTCTGTGACTGAGTCTTGGGAGAAAAAAGTAACAGCCTCTCTTCCTGTGCTTGTATGTTGTTAAGAAGTTGTACCTATTTATATTGTTTTTTCCAGGGTAAACTATCTAGTTGCCTAACATCCACAATATGCTCCTATATAGGAGCCTGAGATCCATTCGTTCAGAAAATATCTAAAATCCAATTCTGGCTTTTGGGGCTACCATATACTGTATTATCCAGACACTGATGAAGGCTTTGTAGCACCTAAACCTAACCTACTAATTTTGCTAATTCTTACAAGAACAAATCAGAGCAAGATGTGATTAGACTGCTGAGCCTTCAAGCTAAAGTGTATGGTAGGGTCAGGCAATTAAACAGTAGCAATATGTAATGTGATGGACAGACATCTGATCAGTATAAACGTTACATTCCAGAACAGAATGTTGTGCTCATATGCAAAGCTATTATTCCTAAATTCAGTTCCCTGAGTTCAGTACTGGACCTTCTTGGCATGTCTTACCCCACTTTCCTTTCTGCCATTTTCCAGTTTTGTTATTGTAATTAAAGGCCACACTGCTGTCACAAAGTCTTTCTTTTATATTGACTCTACAAGAGCTTTGCTTTTGTAGATAGGGGGTAATTTGGCCTCTTTGGCATTTGCAGTTTTGGTCCAATGGTCATTGGATGAAAGGCAGGGTGCACCTTGGAAAGTTTGCAAGTCCATCACAGTCAACACAGAAACACACAGTACAAATGACATACATATACTGTCACATGTACACATTAAAATTTTTTTTTTTTTTTTTTTTTTTTTTTTGTTGTTATATTATAGGGACTTTCCATTGACTTCCTTTTAATTTTGCACTAATTTCTATGGCATAACTCTTACCATAAGCCAAACCATATCCAACACATGCCTAACTCTAAACCTAATCTAAACTCAATTCATACTTTAGTCCTAAACCTAACCCACTCCAAGAAAAGAACCTTTACTCAAGAGGACCAGTTGTTGGTCCCCACCATTACCTACTGTTTAAGTCCCCAAAATGTAGCATATTTTTTAGATATTGTCGACACCAGGAAACAAAAACACGGCCACATAATACCTCTCTATCTCTGTGGGGCCTTTCCATTGACTTACATTAAGTTCTAACCCACCTCCTTACCCTAATCCTAACCATTACACATTGATACCTAACCACAAACTAAACTTAATTCACAACCTAGTTCTAAACAACAATTTCCATCATGGCCAAACAAAGAGCAGATAGTCCCCACAATGTTCTATTTTCCAAGAAAATGGGACCTATACTGTAACAAGTATAAGAACATATAGACATACAAACACAGAAATACACACCCAGGCAGGGATTCATATCTAAGGGGAATTTAGAAAGACTACTTACTTCATGAATATAATATACAAAAAAGTCATACCCTAATTATTTCTCTTTATTTATCTAATCCTTATGTCACCAGCTAGGACAAAGTCAAATTTACAACAGCAGTTTTGCAAAAGGCATGACATACTTGTGCAAAGGGTTTCTTGCAATTGTGTTACTACTACAATTTTCCATTGATTCAACAGAAAATCGTGCCGCAAGAGGTTGTGGTGTTTAGCAGTTATTGAGAGTCAATGGGGATGAACAAACATATAAACAAATGATTTTCTGCCTTTGTTGCTAACTTTTTCTTTAAACTACTTTAAATGTTGTCCATAATATACTTTGTATATATTGAAATCCTCTATCTGCCCTAAAAAACAGAGGTGAATATGTATAACGTGGCAGTAGAATTTTAAAGTCCATGTTTCTAGGAGATAAAAGTGAAAAAGAAATTCAAACTGTAGGCAGAACAAGCTAAATTAAAACATATGTTGATAGTGATGGGACTGAAATTATGATTGAATGTTTTATTAAACCATTTATTTTTTACATTTGTAATGTGTCTGTCCAAAGTAGCAAATTTCCAGAGAAAATTAAATAAGCAAAGTAATTCCAATATTTAAAAGGTAATAAAAATAGCTTTGACAGCTATAGATTGATTTCAGTGCCCACTAAATTTTCCCCAGGGGTTTGTTTAGAACTTAGATAACTATATTGAAAAAAAATATGTGCTTAGTGAGAATCAGTATGGGTCAAATAAATCAACATCCATTACTAAAATTAGATGAAGAGCAAAAAAGCAGCAAAAAAAGGAAACAACTTGCAGTGGGTATGTTTATTGATTTAACAAAGCATTTGATAATATCAGCCATGCATTATTACTTTCCAGATTGCAGGATTATGGGATAAGAGGAACGGTTTATAACTTGTGAGTATCCATTTGACTAATCAAAAACAAATTTCACAGCTAAGAAATGGAAAATTATTCAGAACTGTTGGTTCGGAACTGTTGGTATGGCATGCTTGGAGAAAGGGATTGCCAATGGCAAAATGCAAATGAAAATCATCGCTACAAGCTTATCCAGCAGGAGCATATGTTGCAAGTCACTGACTGGATGCAATCAGGACCCTGAGATGACATGTGTTGAGAATATTATAATATTCTCAACACATGTATATGTATTTCCATGTAAGTTTACTTAAGTGGCCAATGTTTTCCACCTGGGGGGCTCTCAGGGATGGTCTCGGAGGATTGCTAGGTACAAATGAATCAGGGATGTAAGTTGAAAAAGGACCAGACAGCATGTAGGAGGGTGGGCAGGGTTCGATAATTTGACTTGGTCCAGGCAGTGTCACGATCTTGGCACTGATGGCTGGTTTAGTTGCTCATTTCATTCACCTGTCTAACTCTGCCCTGTTTCTCATCACTGCTCATCTGATCCACCTGCTCCTGCTTCTATTCAAACTGTGTGTGCCAGATTATTCTCGAGCCCTTGGTCAGAGTTTTTCTAGCATTAATTATTGTGTTTTGATTGCCTGATCCTGACCCGTTTCTGTCTTTGGACCTCTGAGCCTGCCTGCCCCTGTTCTGATCTGTTTGCCTGACCTTTCTACGGATTCTGTTGGATTATATAGTTGACTGAACCTGGATCTGTCTCTTGACTTCACCCACTGGATTACCCTGCCTTCGTCTGTTTGGATCTGACCTACTGTCAGTTCTGTGTCCTTCAAGACACAGACCGATGCAGCTAGGATGCAAACGCCTGTCCAAGGAGCTGAGGAACCGACATCATCATCTGAACCTGTGTTTCTATTGTGGTAGAGAGGGACACCTAGAGAGATCCTGTCCCATAAAGGGTTGAACTCTGCTGGGAAGTACTGTACTCCTTTCCTCCCAATGGTCTCCTGTTATGTATATATGTATATATATATATATATATATACTTATATATATATATATATAAACCCCCTCAACAAGACTGGCTATTGATACTGTCTCAGAAATGAGGCCACTATCAGCCACCTTGTAAACATTGAAGGCATTAAGCTGTATGCTAAGAGTGAAAGAGACATTGCCCCATCGAACCACACCACCAGGATTTACAGCAGGGAGATAGAACTCAAATTCGGGCTTGAGAAGGAAGGTAATCTACACAGAGGGGATCCCACTCCCAGAAGGGAGAATAGCAGATGTAGAGGAAAGCTAAATAGTCCCCTGGAATACCATCTGCAAATGACAACATCAAAGAGCCCACAAGGAAAGCAGCAACAGGCAAATACCTGCAACGAGTAAGGCCAATTCTGAGAAGTGATCAGTTACCCTGCTGGGATAAGTTAGGAGGAAATTCAGGCCACTGGTGTGAAAACATGAAACCTAATCACCATATATACTGGATTCCACTCCAAATCCAGTTTCCACAGACTATGCACTTAGTGCAAAGAAGGAGTCAAAGGTCCTGTGAGCATGCATATTAATCTTTACAACTGTTTTTTTTGTTAAAAAAAAATAAATACAATTCTTTTGCCATTATTGGCTCATTGGAGGTGCTGGTGCTATGCCCCTGCCCCCTGCCCCCTACCCTGGGCCCAGGACAACTGACCCGGTTCATTCAGATGTTTGCTGATACATGTCCTTGTGACTATGTGGTGGTTTTAGCTAGGTAATGCCTTAAATAATTTGTGCTTTGTTGAAATGCTTCTTCAGTTATATTCAATTATATTTATTTTTGTTTATGAACAACGTTTGCAAAGTTATTCTTAAAAACAAATACAACAAAATGCTCATACTTTCACTCAAAAAACAAACATAAAGAGGTTAAAAGATACTTTTATACAACTCTGGAAAATTAAAAACTGACATTTGAGGCATTCAAAAAAGAGAATGCTGAATTGAAAAAACAAAAATGTAGTTGGATATACTTTATTTCTCATGCTAGCCATCATACTGTTAGACATGGTGTGTGTTAAGCTTATCACTGTGCAAGTATTTCTGTACATCTATTTCTGCTTAACTAAATTTAACAAGTTACGGTAATTCTGAACTTCTTAAAAACCAAATTCTTCTGCAGTGTATAATCAACACGGAGAAAACTAGTGAACAATCAAAACGTGCGAAAAGCAGAAACTTCCTGTGTGGAAGTGGAATAATGGGGGATATGTTTTTTTTTTTTTTTTTGCAGAAACTGTTTTTTTTTTTGTATATGTGAGAAGTATTGCACCTGAGTTGTTGTGATGTCAGATTATACGAAAAATAATACTCTAATAAGCAGGTTGATACTTCCTTGGTTAAATGTGGTACAAAATACTGCAGGACTATGGATAAAACACAGTAGATATAGGTCTGCCAGTTTCTTCTCTTCCTTTACATACTTGTCTAACTGCTTGGAATCTCACACTTTCTGCACTTTGGAAGCTAGCGGAACAACCTCTTCTCAACCTCTCAGTATCATATAAATGTTGGACCCAAAGCAAACTATGTAGTATAACACCCATCGGTCAGCTCCACCACCCCAGCAGCTGATGTGTATCATGTTGGTGCTATGCAGCTGGCACAGCTTCTTCAACAAGAAAACGTATATCCAAAACATCTGCAGCATAGTGAGCACAGAGAGAAAGGAAAAGGAGGGTGAGGTTGAAGGGGAAGAGAGGGGAGGGCTGGGATGTTGGGTTGAGGGATGGGGATATGTGGTGGTGGTGGTGTCAGGGGGTAGGGATGTGGGGGCGGCAGGCAGCAGAAGTACGTCTGCACTGCAAATCTGATGAGGACTTTTAAAAAAGCTAAATCCCAGAGAGAGCACTGCTGCCTCGGCATGCTACACTACAAACAACCAGAACTGAGACAACCTCAGCTTTCTCTACTGGAGGTGCTCCATGAGAGAGAGAAAAAATAATGATTATAATGAGAACCTCTGTGTGATCCACCTGACAGATGTTACAAAACTGAAAATGTTTACAATAAGGACCAAAGTGCAGAAATATTTAGCATGTAAAGTGTTGCAGTTCTTATTCGGAACAGTTTTAGTGTAAAAATGCCTTGGCTTCAGCATTTCATGGAGAGGGGCTTATTTCTGTTCAATGTGTGTGTTTCTGCGTGCGTCTGTGCTGGTTTGAAATCCTCCATTTCGACAATTTTTCCATCCATGTCACGGTGCATTTGGAAGCTGATAATGATATTCAGTTTTTTTTTTTAACCATTTATATTCACAGGGATTGTTTTCACATCATATCTACTGCAGTCCAACAACACTGAGCTAATACAAACAACGACACACCAATGAAAGGTTCCTGCAAAAGTATACATACTGTTAATTTGTTTTAAATTTTATTGAGATACAACCACAAACTTTTAATGTACTTCATTGAATTGATGTCCTAAAGCCAAACAAAATTATGCATAGTTGCAAAGTGGAAGGAAATTATGTCTTTGTTTTGTTTTTTATATTTCATTTTTATAACACAAATGCACACGGATGTGGTCTGCATCTGTATTTTATATTGTTAAATAAAACCCATCGTAACCAACTGCCAGCAGGAGTTAATAAATACTGCAGAGTCTATGTTCGCGTTGTATACAGATAAATACAGTTAACCTTTAAAGGGGTTGTTCACAATTTTTTTTAACAAAGCATATGCTGGGGTTGTCTAGATTAAATGATCATATAAAATTAGCTCATATTATTACTTATTTTTTTGCACTTATGGATTAAAATTTATGGTCAGCCATTTATTTCATGATTTATTTTAATCTTAACAGTTTCAAATATAGCAAATTTCTTGGTGAGTATTTTTAAATTATAATGTTACCTTACAATAGTCCAGCAACATTAAAATAGAGGTTATAAAAGAATAAATTCTATGCTTCTGGTGGATTGTCTACAAAGACCATAAAGACCAATGAACACAGTAGATAGGAGTTTAAAGGTTTTTTTAAACAGTGTCCAAAGCCTAAAAAATAGAGCTGCTTAATCTTTATTGGCATGATACAAATAAGTTCCAACTTCACCTAAACCTGCACCTGGACTTGGCAAAGAGAGCACTAATTCATTAGTTTGTTTGTAAAATCCTCCCGTTAAGATAAAATATTTGATCCTTCCAAATTATTAGAATGAAAGTCCCTAAAACCAATTTTTTTTCTGCCTCATGTCTTTTCACTTTGTTGCTGCAAATGATTTGAACGCAGGCTAAAGGACCCTTTTAAGGAGTCATGTAATTGTTCTGCTGAATGAACCCATTGCTTATTGTATGTATGTTAACATTTGTCCTCCCCCAATGTTTCACCTCAAGTGTTTTAGTACTTCAGGCCATTATTGTAAATTAGAAATCGTTCTGTTTGATGAGATAAAGGTTTTTATAATCACAGCAGCTGCAAAGAGCCCTATGCTAACTCTGGAAGAGATGCAGATATTCAGAGCTCAGGTTGCTTGACTGGATAGATTTTTATCCTGGCACCTCCAAAAATCTGATCTTTCTGAAAGACTTGTAAGAAGAAAAAGAAAGTAATAGCTAAAATGCTAATTTTGGAGTACAAACTTTCCAGTCTTCAGAGATGCTATATGTCTTAGAAACTTACAGTGCACATTATCCATAACACAACATGCATAGTGTGAAACATGGCAGTAGCAGCATCATGCTGTGGGTCATGAAAGTCAAATTGCTTGACAGAAGGATGGAGCTAAAAACAGAGATTCTGAGGGAAAACAAAAACAGTTGGCAGTGTCAAAAGTTTAGACTAAGGCATAAGTTCATTTTCCAGTCTGAATATGATCAAGTCAGTAAACATTAACCAAGTCAGAGATACAAAAGAACTGTCTATATTAAGCATTTTCATCTGTTTAAAAGATCTATGCAAAGTTTAAACCTAAATCCAGTTAATTGCTGTAAAGCTAAACGTCTAGCATCACTGATATTATGCTACTTTTGATGAAAAAATTTTAAAAAGACGTAGTGCTGTATTTTCAAGCAAAGTGTGGTGCTGACTGCGTGGCACAGTTTAAAAACCAGGGATAATTTTTTTCCCAATGCATAACAATACTTCATGCTGATCTTCAAAATTAAATCTTAAAATAAAATAAAAAAAACGTTTACGGACAAAATGAAAATTTTGAAAAATATTATTAATTCTGTTCTGTATGATGATGTTTACTGTGTGGCACCAAAAAGCTCCTGCTGAGCGGCAGCAGATCAGGGACATGGAAACTTCTCCAACCCTTATGAATGTTCATGTCTGTGAATGGGGCTTCCTTCTCTCTCCAGTCACATCACACTGTGACTCTATTTGTTAAAATTCGTGCATTACTGTGCAAGATGATACTGTATATATTTTCTCTCTTTATTGTAAGGGCTGAATTGGGATATGCAGTTTAGATATACAGCTAATTTTATTTCTAATGCACAATATAATTTGTTTTTATGGAAAGCGTTGAGACAGATCACCCTAAATCCTGGGGTCCGTTGTGAAGCAAGTCCTTTCTTATTGACTTTGACAGAAAGGTAGTGAGAGCGGGACGTGCGGTTCAAAACAGATACACGTCAGTTCACAATCTGGTTAAGTTCTAATCCCTTTGGATCTGAAACTTTAATCTACAAATAAAGGTGCTTGAATCTCTCCCCAGAGATCCTGTTCAGACAATGCTGTTCTATGTGCTTTAACCATAAATCCCACTAAGAATGGATACTCCAGATAAAGAAGAAGACTGTCATTATCACTAATACTGTGTCTTTTTTTTCTGCAACAATCTTCCAAAGCAAACAGAAAACAGTATATTTCTTTTCCTGTCTGTTGTGGTTTAGAGGCTGCAAGAAGTGTTTTTCTGGGTAAATTCGACCCTGCTGAAGGCATGAATCATACTCAGCATTGCTGGGCAACATGATTCATCAGACCTCTGTCATTTTGTCCTGAAAAACAGGCTCTGAAAGCAAACATGTCACATTTACAGACAATCTGACTGAGACAAAGCTAATTTAAAAACACAATTAAAGGTTGTAGGTTATTTTTCTGTTTTTTTTTTTTTTTTTTGGTTTAGTTTTTTTTTTGTGCTACAAACATATTTTTCGCATCCTGTTAATTTTCTACAAAACATGATTGTACTTCATCAGTTTTGTTTTCACTATGTAGTTCCATGCTTGGTAGAATATTGGTTTGTATTTATGTCTAAATCACTTCCACCAGTTCAGTGTTTGTTCTCAGTTACCAATAGGCTCTTCCTTATAACGCATGGACACCGATAGATGGAGCTGTGGGTTTGAGGAGGACTAGAAGGAATGGAGGTGGAGGAGTGGAGGGAAGAGGGGAGACTTTTTCAACATTTTTAAGTTGAGGCAGAAGTGAGGAAAAGCCACTGTTTCTGAATCTACAGGGCAACTCATTAGCGGCACTGTACCCACTGATGTCCCTGCGTTCGTAGCTGTGTGTGTTTACATTGTCTGTATTGAAAAGGAAGCTTTTGTGCATCACAGACTATTACCACATGTCCCTGAAGACTGTGTCACCATTAAGTTAATGATGGCTTCTTGATGATTCAGGGAGAAAATAAGTGTTTTTCTTAGGTAGTGGTCACTCCACTATAAGGGGACGTGGAGACGTCTCACGAAAAGCACTCCTGGGGCAGCTGTGGTGATGCGTGAGGATGTTTTGTGTGCTGATCTGCAGCACGTGTTGGTGTGCATGCGTGTGCACTTGTGTGTGCATGTCTGTCAGGTTTCCTGCTGTGCGGTGCGGCTGGGAGCCCTAGCGAGGGTAAAATTCCATTCTCTCAGTGGAGCAGCATTCTGCATGAGCCAATTCCCAGGAGACACTGCTCTGCATGTCCTCCAGACAGCCAAGCTGAGGCACAGGCTCAGGCTCGCTTATTAACTGACCTGAGGGGGGCGGTGGCGGAGGAGGAAAGGAGAGAGGGAGGGAGGAAAGGGGGGCAGAGATGGAGAATAGAGGAGGAGGAGGGGAGGGTGAGCCAAGGGAGGCAGGAGGAGGTGGTGGAGGAAGGAGAGGGAGAAGGGGGAGGGAGGTGGTGTTGGGAATTATGGGTTTGTGTGTTCATGTGTGTGTGCGTGGGAGAGTGTGTGTGTCTGAGTGTGATCAGGGGTGATGGGTTGTGGGGATATGTGTGTGTGTGTGACTGCGCGTCTATGCGTGCGTGTGTGTTTCAGAGGCAGAACTGGTTGAAAATATTAACTCTTTGCTCGCTGAACTGCAAAAATTCAGCATAAGAAAGGCAGGGTGGTTGTTTAACAAGCTGCGCTGGATGTTTGTATCCTTGTTCTTAACACAGCGACATGTAAGCATTTGTTAAAGCGGCCTTTAGGTACCATGAGCTCAACCTGTTCACTTCAAATGTAGTTTGACATCTTCAGAACTCGGAGCTACATCATGTTATCAGCCATGGATATATTTTCACGTCATATTATTTTCACCCCTTAGCTCACAACGTTGGGGCACATTTGATCCTACTCCCCATCTAAGCCCTCAAAAGCTATTTCTGAAACAGAACTAAAAGCATCTACTTCCTCTATTAATCTGTTTAGTCTAATTTGCCATTCCTGCACGCAAATATTAGTTTGTAGTTTTGTGTGTCTTTCCATAATTGCTTGACATAACTGAAAGACTCATTTGTCACCAGAATGAGGAAATTGCCTAATTGAAAAGTGCTTTTCAATTACAATTTGTTTAACTTAAATAATGAAATAAAATATAGTGCTTTAAAGTTTTACTTCTTTTTTTGTAATATTATTATTATTCTATCCAGCAGCGAAGAGGAAAGAGAGTGAGAGAAAAATCACTCACGGCAAAATGCAAATGAGCCTGGAAGCTATTACGATGCTAATGAGATTCCACCATAGAAGTTGCTGCTCCGGCATCCGGGGTATATTTCATCCATATTTGGAAAACAGTTGTGTGCTCAAAATAAGGGACACGCTCCCCGGTTTTCAGAATCGAGTTTACAAGTTTTTTATTTTAGTTTTTTACTTTTACTCTTCTCAAGCAGCTTGATATTGGTTGCAGGCTATGTTGCAGTTTGGCTACTTTCATTTTTAATAAACTTGGGCTCTATTCTTAGCGCTTGTTTTGTTTCATGACTGCATGTCAATTGTACAATTAGCTTCTATTATTAATACAGTCAGTTTTTTTTTTCCTGGAGATTAAATACTGGCATATTTTGACACGTTTTCCTCTAAAAGAGAGAGCAGCAGAAAGTAAAGTAGTGTTGATTGTTTGCAGTAGCAGTTAAATCAGACACATAAGGGACTTTACAGTCTCATTGTCTGCTGTGAAAGAGACAGAGATGTTTTCAGAGATTTTACCCACTCGAGCAGCATCAGTGTCTTCAGGTGCAGAACCTGTGGCACAAGGTGTACTTTTATGTAAAAGCCAGGTAGGTAGTTATGTATGTAGGTAGATGGGTAGGAGGACAGGATACGTTACCATAGTAACAAAAAAAGGAAACCCAGCTGAAGCTGAGAGTCTATATGTGTCCTGACCCATTTCCAATCTCATCCACAAGTGCGTTGTCTCTCTCACCTTCTCTATTCACCAATTAAAGCATCTTTATCTCCTCATT
The DNA here is from genome assembly GCF_000732505.1 of Cyprinodon variegatus. Classification (NCBI taxonomy): domain Eukaryota; kingdom Metazoa; phylum Chordata; class Actinopteri; order Cyprinodontiformes; family Cyprinodontidae; genus Cyprinodon; species Cyprinodon variegatus. The sequence goes on from NW_015151751.1 coordinate 72,116, forward strand.
CCTGGACTCACTGAACATTTCAAACAAATGTCAAATAATTAAATCTCTGGAAAATGTGCAAAAAGTAAAATTTCTCAAGGAATATTTGACTTTTACGCTTCTTTCCTAAAACATATTCAATTGAGCTTTGTCATTGTCCCGACTTAAAATGGACACAGAAAATGTCCAGTAAAAACATTTTCACCTGATGGACAGAAGTCAACTTTTTAAGACAAATAATTAAAAGCAGCCTGGAACTGTGATGTTCTTTGTTGTTTTTTAGAGGGGTCATCTGGAGTGCATTTGGGTATTTTGACTGTTTAGAGCATACAAAGCATATCTTGATCATGGGTACTACAGTATATTAAGGAGTTGGATAGCAGCAGTGATTAGTTAACGATGATGTGCTTGCCATGTGAACCTGCATGGTTAGGGTCATAAGAGAGGAGAGACTGCCATCATACTTGCCAAATTTCAAGCTGGCAGCACTTTTTATCTAATAATGCTTATAGTACTGATTCTGCTTCTCATGTTCCCTGGCTCAATAAAAACAATCTCATTGCATTTCACTCATACTTGTTCCTGTAGTCTTCCACTTCATCCAGGACCTGGTCATAGCAGTCCTAGCAGAGACTCCAAGACTTTTCTCTCCACTGATACCCCTTCCAGTTCTGCTTGGTTAAGCCTGAGGCAGTCCCAGGTCAGCTAATAGACATTGTCTCTCGAGCATGTTCTGGGTCGTCCCATGTGCCCCCTCCAGGTGGGACGTGTCTGGGAAAGCATCCTGAGGAAGGCATCCAGGGGGCATTCAAAAAAGATGTCCTAGTCACCTCAGTTGACTCCTCTCGATGTGGGGAAGAGGTGGCTCTACACTGAGTCTTTCCTGGAAGACCTAGCTCTTCACCCTATGTGTAAGGCGAGGGCCCAGGCATACTGAGGAGAAATCTTGTTTCAGCTGGGATCTTGTTCTTTTGGTCATGATCCAGATTTCATGAACATAGCTGAGGGTAGGAACATAGACCAACCAGTGAATCAAAGGCTTTGCCGTTTCACTCAGCTCTCTGTTCACCACAGTAGACAGGTGCAGCATCCACGTTACAGAAGCTGATGCACTGATCCATCTATTGATCTCCCGCTCCATTCTTCCCTCTCATTAATAGGAGCCCAAGATAACTGAACTACTCCACTTGAGGTAGGAATTCACCTCCAACTTGAAGGGGATAAGCCCTCTTTTTCCATTTGGGAACAGTCAATCAAAAGTCTTTACAAACATAAAGATAAATAAACAGTGCACTGCATTTCAAATAGGGTTCCACCCACATGAGGGGTGCCCCCACCTCCAGATTGTGCATACAAAGTGTATGCTTGGAGAATTAGACAAATTAGTAAGATTCCCATGCAAAATCTAAAATGTACAGTATGTATGATAAAGTAAAAAGCAAATGAATACCCTGGCTTTGCACTACAGATTTATGAAAAGAATACTGTATCATCAAATTTATTGTACAATCAATAACTATCTATTTTAACAATAAGTTGTCAGATTCAAAGTTTCACACCCTTTGGGATCAGCAGTGGTGTCCCCATGGATTTTAGGCCCCATGAAAAGACTTTTATGCCACGTTTACACCACACGAGATTCAGCAGTAGAAGCAGCTGGTTTAAAAGCAAAGTCAATTGTTGACGAGCATCAAGGCGCATGAGAAGGTCCTGCAGGGCGTCTCGAGCAGCAGGAGCAGCACATCATGACGCATCCTAGCAGCTGAAGCAGCATCTCATGAGCTTCTGAGCATCTGAGGCGCATGACCCGCTTCACAAGCAGTAGCTGCTGTAGTTGGAAAAATTGAACTTTTACTGCTCAACACTCCACAACAACAAATCAGCGAAGCTGATCTGGCTGACCGGGAGATGGATACAGCGCTGCTGATGCAGAGAACTATGATGAATCATCTGGAACTGTTTATTAATGCCAAAATTAACTTAAAATGTGAAAACCTGCCACCAAAACATGTTCACTTTTATTAATCTGGTGCTTGCAGTTTGTATTCCATACCTGAAAAATGCTAACATCTACGTCCAGCTGCCACAAACAGCAGTGAAAAACCCCCAGCTGATGCTGGGAATTCCCAATGACAGTGCATCGCCAGTATGCAGGAATCTGTGCAGCCCTGACATCGAAATAATATTTTAAGGAAGGATCATAATCTTGATGAACTGACTGCACAGACAATTTTTTGAGGTGCACTTTCTTGCTTGAAAATATATTAAAGCAACTTTTTCACGACAAATATAGCAAAGCCGCTTTTTGCCATTAAACAAAGGAGCAGCAGAATCATCAGACGCATCTGGTCACATTTTACTGGACGTGCTTCAAGTGCGTCAAAGATGCTCTTGACGCGCGTCTGACCTTAATGTGTACAAGCACAAAAAATAAAGCAGCAAGCGCTTTTTTGCTGCCCAAAGTGTGTCAGGTGTGAACGTAGCATTACTGAGCCCCTCCATAGCTGGCCATCAGACCAAAACCTTTAGAGGCTTATGCTTATGCTTTCCATATTTGTAAAAACAGAAACATGATGAAGCATGAGGTAATTTAGTTTCAAATATTTGCTGCAATACTGATAAATGTATAACAAAATGCCTCTCTCTTTTAAATACTTGAACATAAAAGTATTTTAAGACTTTTAGGCTGATAAACAAAATTTAAATACAAAGTATTTTGCATTGTGATTACGTTTTATTGTAATCTATAGATAAAGAAATAAAATCTCAGAAAAAAAAAGCCTTTTATGATTTATTATCATTTGAACATAATTTCCTAATGAACAAGATGCAACACATTTGAGAGGATCCTGGAACTAGGTCTGTTGTGAACATTATATACAAGAAAAATATTTAGTATTTCCTATACTATAACAATATTTGTAATAGAATCATGGTCATTGTTTATGGTGGACTAGAATTTATTTGTTTTAATTTGTTTTATTATTACAATAATAATAATACATATGCCCTGCAATGGACTGGTGACCTGTCCAGAGTGTACCCCGCCTCTTGCCTGTAGACAGCTGGAGGTAGACACCAGCACCCCTTGGAATAAGTGTAACTGAAAATGGATGGATGGATGTATAATACACATAAAAGACTTTTGATTTTTTCTTTTATTTTCAGAATATTTGTTAAAGTTTGTCTCCATCATAATTGATTAAAATGCAGCACACAGCTGCTCACCTCCTTCCCATAACGGTACTGACAGACGGTTACTGCTGCTCTTGATGTGTCTGTTCAGAACATGCAACATTTTTTGAATAGAGCAGCTTGTTAAACATTTCCCTTCATTGATCAATTGGCTGAAAAACAACAGTGAAATCCATAATCCAAAGTTTTCTTATTATGAATATGACCTTATATTGGAAAGAAAGCGAGCTAGCTTATGAACTATGGACAAAGTTAGGAATAGACAACAGATTCATGTTCCAAAACTTTCTAACACATGAGCCACTAACAGACCTAGCTTGCCTTTGCAAAAAATTTGGGTGACATACTGTCTACTCTTTGCGTCTTTCTCTTGTCTGAGCTTTTTCTCTTTCCTTTATTGGCTTCTTGACTGTGGCATCTTGCCATTTCCGCCTCCACTCGCTGTCTGAGGAAAGTTGTCTCTGGCTTTCTGACGGAGGCAGAGCAGGTGGACTGAAGCATTTTTACATAAATAGAGAGGGGGGAGTGGGAATTGAGAAATGTTTCCCAAACAAATAAACAGTGCTACTAATACATTGTAAATAAAATATATGGGTGATTGTATGTTTATTTCTCAGTGTCATATTATTATGAGAGTATTGTAATTGTATTAAGAGCCTCTTTAGACCCCTGTCATAGGCCCCAAAAATCAAAGAGAAAATTTTTGCTTGACTCTTATGACTTCTCCCCAAGATATGTCCACAGAGTGATAAAGTGGCGCTTTAAAGAAAACCTACAATGTTCATTTTTTCATCCTGCTTAGAAGTTGTTAAATATAATGGTGGTAATAGCTTCATGTTGAAAAACAATTGCAATTGTATAAATAATGCTATAGGGTCACACTGCTTTCACAGTAAATTATGTCTCTTTTTTTTAAGGTTTGCTAAAATATGGTCAAAGGGTCTCGGAGGGCTTGGAGACAATAGTGAGATCTTTTGAAGTTAAAACTTTTTGGAAGTTTTTACTGACTCTCTCACTCACTTACAAGCTATCTCTATAGTTATGCTGCTATAGACTTTGACTACTGGAGGACATACAGTAGGGAACCGTTTTCATCATTATGCTTCATTCTATCTCTATTCTTACATTCTGCTGAATTTCATACTTAATCTTTAACGTTTTGCTCCTTCTGCTTTTTCTCATAGTAGCTTCATCTGGTCTTTTCCTGTTTGGCTGTGACACCATCCTGGAGAGAAATATCAGCTGTGCTGCTGCCATCAACACCTTTGTTCATAGATGTTGGAGATTGGCCAGTTTTCCAGTGTGGTCCTGTTTCTCTGACTATGTGTGCTGGATGTGCTCTCCTTATCCTCTGACATGGGAGCTTGCTTGGAGCTGGTCTGCTTGGCCTTGAGTTTCCTGGACTGGGCCGCCTGTTGAGCTGGTTGACAGTTGCCTTTTGTATTTCTGCTTCTTTCTGTATGTCTGTTTCTGTCTCGTGGAACCACAGTCAGCCTCGGCAGATGGCCGCTCACACTGAGGCTGGTTCTGCTGGAGGTTCCTTCCTGTTAAAAGGGAGTTTTTCCTCTCCACTGTCATTACAAGCATGCTTGGTGTGAGGGATTGCTTTTGAGTCAATGAGTCGATGCAATCAGCTGGTTTTCCTTAGACAGAAAACTTTGATGGTAGAGTTGTCTCAGTAAAGTGCCTTGAGATGACATGGGTTGTGAATTGGTGCTATGTAAATAAACTGAATTGAATTAAATTGAAAAAGTAATGGGAAAAACAGGAACAGCTCGATTTAGGTTAGTTTGGTTCAATAAAGGATAATAAATTATCACAGGTCATACAGAATTAACTGATTACCTGTAAAACAAATTCAATAGAGAAGTATCATGTTAATCAGTTGAGCTAGTTTAAAGACTTGTCCTCTGCACCTTTGTATTTTCCCAAAAAATTCATTGCAGTTTGGAGCGTTTGCATTTCATCTCAAATGAAATCTCACAGTCTACTTAGCAACATTTTTTACAAATTTAATTTAGTTTAATAGGTTGATACTTAATCACTCTATCAGTGAAATATTACCATCTCACATTATATTTTCCTTCCTTCCTTGAATCATCCACATAATGAAGCAATGTTCATTCCAAGTGTAAGTTAGGTCACCGTGAAGTTTTTTTCTCCAGTTTTGTCTCTGCTTCACTGCACATCACCTTTATTTAATTTCTGGAAACATAATTTTAAAGTACTATGGATATTTATCTTCCTGTTTCTAGATAACACTATTATCATTTATTCCTCGTCCCACACATCTGTCCATGGATTTAATCCCTTTTGGCAGTTTGTAGTAAAGCTCTCATGTTTCTTTGCAGCATTTCTTGTTTAGTATTTTTGATAGTCAACGGTTTTAGCTCCTCAGATGGATTTTTGTTTGTTTTTTGCACCGGGTTTTTACTTTCTCTATATTTCATTTATAATATGAAGTTTTGTATCATACCTGCAGTTGTCGTATTTTTGCTTTTGTGTCATCTTTTTTCTTTGCTTTGTGAAAGAATAAACTGTTCTTGATACTTTAGTGTTTTTCTCATTGGGATTGCCTAAAATCTAGAAGAATTGTGTTGGCATTGTGTTTCAGTGACAGCATATGCAATAGAAGACCTTAATCCGTGCTACGTAGGTTTTTTTTTAAAGAACATTTGTCATTTAAGCTGTTTTTGATTTATGAATTACATTACAAAATGCTAAATGTCTGCTAAACACGCCAATGTTTCAAGTAACAAGATATATTTACTGGTTTAAGATCAAATACAAGAACTTATTTCCAAGCACCTTTCTTCTGAGATCATCATCTTTCTTTCTACCATCTGTTTCTCATACAGCACACCAATTCTGGCTTTCTTCGTAAATCTCACTCATTGTCCTCCCACCACAGTTTTGCTCAGTGTACACTGATAAACGGGTTTGGAGAAGCAGTTCAGGTCGAAATTTTCATTTAGCGGAGAAACTTATGGACAAAATGTTTCAGGAACTAGTTTTCTCTTGGTTTTTCAAACTAATTAACAGTTTGTTTTTGTATAAGAAAACCAGTCGTAGCCAAAACATCAAGTAATCAAGCGTTAACCTTCTCCCACCAAAAGGTGAAACATAAACAGGCCTGAACATCTACTGTCATACTTGGTTCCAAAGGTCAGAGGGACTCAAATGATAAACCACTGAATATGAGGGGCTTCACAAAAAAACTGCAGATGAATAATGTTTATTGTCCACTGATGCTATCCAGAAATAGTTTTTAAGAACATTGCATTTGCCTTCCATTATTAGCTATAAACACTAAAATGAAAGAAAGTGCAATGAATAGTTGAATGAATAGTGAAATTATCAGTAAGCTGTGAGATTAAAATGGATTCAGCATCATATGTTGTCCACTGCCTGTCCTAATTTAGCTCAAAGCACAGAGCACATAAAATACTGGAGAGGTTTTGCTGGTTAGGTAGGGACTGGTCTGAAAAAGACATGAATCTTTTAATCAAGAACAATTGAAATATTACTGAATGATAGGTTTGTAAAACAAAATGTAAAGCAAAAACTGAATTTGTTTCTTTGCATTTAGTTTAAGGACCTTCCACTTCTGTCGGAAGAATATACTGTTGAAAAGAGGAAAGCTGGTTTTAAAGGTTGAATGGTGGTTATGGGGGGTGGTTGGGGGGTATAAGGGGCTTTAGTTGATTTTTTTTTTCTTATTATTTTAGAGAGCTAAAAGAACCTGTACAGCAGAGGGTTTAAGGAAATCCAGAATTGTTGTATACCTCTGCATCCTGCTAAGCTCATTTGAATTTAAACAGTGGCCATCTTCCATTTGAAAAAGCTCAGTGAACTCCTGCATACAGTATAAGGACACAGCCTGAGAAGGTAAAATCAGCAGCGGTAGGTGACGGCAACTGTGGCACTGAAACGGTTTACTCACTTTTAAACTTCCTGCGCTTTGGTGAGTGAAACATGTGGAGCCATATTCAGGAATCTTCTTTTAGATTTACTTGATTACCTCAATCGTTGTTGGACAATATGGATCTTATGACTTATCATAATCTAAAGATTAATGTAAAACAGTTTTCTATGCTTTAAGTTTATTAGTATTCTAATGTTTTGTTTTGAAAACACAAACATTTAACTAAAGATCAACAGATATGTGATCAAAATGCTTTTTCACTTCACCAGTTACAGGCATTTAAAACTGTGATGCTTAGTTCATTAGTTGTTTAGTGAAGCAAGAGATCTGCAATTGATTTGATGAATGGGGAGTGATAAAGTATTGAGTAATTCATTATTTGAAAATAATAATTCAACAGAAAATTTAAGAATCCTAATTATGGGACCAAATTCTATTTTAGGAAGTATCCTTATTGCATGACAGAAATATCTCAAAGCCTAGTGGTATCAGTTGCTTAGTACCCCTGGGACCTGGAAACCCATTAAGAATTTTAGTGAATTTTGCAAGACAGAGACATCCTGAGAAATCTATATAAATTCTAAAAGCAGTTTGAAACTTAATACAACTTTTTTCTCAGAATGAGACTGCAGTTGTTTTAAGATGGTAAACACCAACTTTGACTATGGAACAGGCTTGATTAGCTGCTAAGCTTGGTCTCCAGGACAATCTCTTCGGTTGAAATAGAGTTGGACTGAAAAAAATATGTACCGCTAGGGAATGTCTGAAAAATCTGAATTCATTGTTGGCTCATTAGTGTGAAGTTAAAATTAAATAAAACTAAAAATGTAAAAGAAGGAATTAAGCATGGAAGACATAATAAAGATTTTCATGGTCACTGGTGGAAAAACTTGCATAACTTAGGTGGTTTTGCCCAGGATCTCCTAAATCTTTTGCCCACTGCATCAAAAGATGACTTACTGCAAAAATAAATAAACTTTCCCTAATGTAGTGCATAAAAAATATGACATTATCAATTCCTGCTTTGTATCTATCTCTCAAACGCATTACCATTTTATAAAAAAGACATTTGTTCTGCCTCTTGTGTTTGAATGAGCAGCTATGTCTCAGACTTAGCTTATTTTGCAATACATTTTTGAAGATCAGGACAGTATTTGGTCTTATCTAGGACCGATCTAGTGAAGGAGATTCTATAGATTATTATTGGTTTTAAAAGATTACAAGTGAACAGGTTGCAGACTTTTTTTAAACAAGTTGGAAAGATGTCTTAATATCTTGTTTAAAGGAAAAACTGTTGTCCTTTAAAGAGTTTTAGGGTTTTAGCCTTTCAGTCAGACAGACCTTATGACTGTTAACATTTGATGTTTAATCACTAAGTTGATTGCTAAAGCAGAATAACATAAAGATAATTGACAACAGGGATTCAATTATAGATCAGATTCCTGCATGATGACGACTTTAACTCAGTTCAATTATTTTCCTTATAAGGAAATTCTGGCTATTGATGAAAAATACCCTCATTATTAATTTTCTGTGCAATTGCTGTTATAACTGTATATCATGACATCACTGGACGCAATATTGTGTGTTTGCGATCATCTCCACTCCAACCAGGTTAGTGCTGAAATGAGCTGTTCACTTCATTGCAGTTACACTCGAACAGTAAGCGCTTTAGGCGACCAACTAAATCCTGTTAGAAATGTCAATTGAAAAGGTCTTGAGATATTAAAAATGTAGTTTTTAATTAACGGTTTATTAATAGATTTTCTAACTTTTTTTTTTTTTTTTTTTTTTTTTTTAATTACCCAACCGGATGCCTCAGGCATTTGGATTACAACTTTTATCTCACTTGATTCAGACTGCCATCCCCCGTTCGGCCATTTTGGATTAAAAGTCAGACTTCATAAATGCTGTTCATTAATTCCCAGTGCGTGCAGTTAATGTGAGATTTGGTTGCATCGTTACAGTCGGTTTGAGTGTCTGTTTATTTTTAGATTCTTCTGGCCACTTTCTCAGCCCAGGCCTGATCTGTCACGGTGAAGAGCATGGATGAAATCCAAATCACGGTGCAACAAAAAAGACTTTCACTGCACTGCACTAGAACGTACTCTTTTCAAATTAAGAGCACAAACTGTCTCAGATAATCATAAGGCTGATATGTTTTGTAAAGATTACTTGTGAATTATGTTACAAAGTCAGGCTTCCTGCAAACAGTTTAAAATCATTAAGCGTGTGTTCTAAGCAGAGGTGTATAGACAAGTGAGAATACAAGCAAGACAGTTGGATTTTATGAAGCCATTAGGAATTTGCTGATGATTCAACCCGATTTTAAATCCCCAGGTTTAAATATATAACAGGACTAGGCATATAACATAAACGAAGAGTTTAATTGTCTCTAAAAACAGATGTTAATGAGGGCAATATTGGTTTAAATTGAAAGTAAAAAAAAAATAACCCCCAGAAGAAACCATTCTGATTGTCCTTGTTTCAATGATTATTAGGTGCAAAAATAAATTAATAAAAGTTATTTTATTAGATATGTGGAAGCTCCTTGATTGTAATCCATTTAAAAAAAAGCTAAAGATAGTTTTATTCTTATATACTAAATAAATACATTAGCTTTAATAACAAGTAATGCATCAATATAGAAAATTAGAACTGTCTATAATGATTCAATCTGTCTGCTATTTAACAAAAATAGTTAAGTTATCTGTTTTCTCATTTTTTTTATTCCAAAACGACCCCCAAAACTTTTTGTTTAGACTGGATCACAGTTCCTGTTTTAATCTTCATCCTTAGTCTTTGTCCTACCCTTGTCCCTTGGATCCTGGTCCTGGTAGTGGTTCAAATATTTCATTGAGAAATAAGAAACTCCAATCTATCAATGGTTCTCCAAAATCTTTGTCATAATCATCTGACCCTCTGGCTTTATACGTAGTATAGTGGAAATGTTTAAAAAATTAAGAAGAAAACATAATTTTTAAGACTTCTCACTGATTTGGTGGTTGTAATTACAAATTCTTACAATATTGACATAGAAAAAATAAAAGCACAATGTAATGGTTCCTCTAACTGTAAATACATTTAAAATTCTAACTCATATTTTTTGTTTTGATTAACATAATATGCTAGAACCAGAAATTGAAATGCTTTTTCTCCCATGGAAGTAATTTGACTGAGAAACTACTTTCATAAATTTTAAAGTATGTTCTGTGTTTTCAGAAGTACAATCAAATGCACAGCTCCCACCTTTTTGTGTGCCCCTTAAAAAAGTGTGTTTTTAACAGTGAGAGAGCATACGGCATTTATTGAGGAAGAATCCTTATTGGTGAAGAATCCTTTAATGTTGACGCTGTCATCATAACCAGAAGTAAATATTAATATATTTTGGGTCTGTAAAGATTTATAAAACAAATTTTAAAACAATTGTTTTTGTATAACACTTTTTTAATACTTTTTTTTTTTTTTTACCAGTAAAATGTCTACCGTTATTCTGAATCACTCTGGATGTTCTGTGACTTTAGACTTAGACAGCATGTATTGTCATTTTGTACACACAGAGTGTATACAAAACAAAATTTCGTTTCGTACAGCTCTCATGACATTACCATTTCTTAAAGTGCAGCAGTGATCAAATGAAAACATTGTGGGAGAAAAAACATGGTGCAAAAAAAAAAAGCATTGATATGGTCAGTTTGTTCTGGTGGATATATTACTTTTGAAAATAAATTACTTTTTCTTGACAAAAAAAGTGGAGCAATGGCCTTTTATTTATTTTTTTAAACTTTTGCAAAAACAGTTGCAAAAACAAAAACAAAAAGTGTGCCTTATGGTGGCGTTCAGCAGTATGTGCCACTTTAAACATTATGAAATGCCTTTGCCATAAGGCAAAGGTCTTCAAATCATTGGAAAAAAAAATTATGGGACCCATCCAATCAACAATATTATGTTAAAGTTATAAATGTTTTTTATTTCTTTTTTGTGTCATTTAAAACACCTGCACAGCAATTCACTTGAGACTTAAAAGAGGCATTATCTTTTTATTGAAAAATATCTTTAAAGTAGCCTATTGGTTCTACACTTTACCTGTACGACTAAGACATCATTTGATGAGCTCACTGAAACAACAGTAGTACAGTGCAGATGCAACTATACAACTGTAGCCTTATTTTTCTGGATTTACTTCGGGCTGTAAGTTCCCGTTCAGTGGATGTGGCATCAAGCATGTCACTGTTAAATAGGTCGGACCTAGCTAGCAATCCAGTCAAGTTGGATTTTGTGAACAGTCGGAAGCAACCGACATCCAGCTTAACTCGGACACCAATGAGCTCTCCAATTAAGGTGGAAAGCACGACTGTGCGCTATGCAAACGACCAGAAGAGTGCTGCAGTTCCATTTTATGGCCACAGGTGGCAGCATTATCAGAAAAATCTATAATGCTTCTTTCATTTTATCCTCTGTGACTTAATACCTTATTAACAACCAAAATAAAACAGGCTCTAAAATGCATCAAAATAAGAACTATTCTTGTCAAGCAGCTGAATTAAATACCAATTTTCTGACACAATTCAGGCATACAGTTGATTGTTGATGTAGAGTGACACTGCAAGATGTGTTTCCTCACTGCAGCAGTCGGAGCAGCAAATGCTCCCTCACTTCCTTTAATCACAAATTATGGAGCATAACTAGCAAGGTAGCAAGACGCCATCATTAGCAGCAGTGACCAGAGGCAACACAATCAGTACAGTATTAAGAACTCATTTCTCACATAAACTCTGTTTGTGTATGTAGGCTTGTTAGCTGCGTGGTTCGACATCTGTGTTGTCATCAGCTCCTCTGAGGCTTCGGAAATTTACTTCTCAGAGCACAAAGAAGGGTAGTCAGGATTTTTTTTAAAGGATATTTGTTTTCTCTTTGTAATCATACACCCAGTTCACATACAAGTCATTGGAAAAATGTAATAATTGAATCATACTTTTGTTTTTATGTGGACAGCCGAAGCGAAAACAAATGGCATGTTTTTTCCGCCGATAAAATATGTTCTCCTCCTCAATGTTGCATCAGCATGTTTTTACAAAGGCCTCAACTGCACAAGCTAAACTCTGCCTCCATTTGCTGCTTTGTATGCATATTTCATTTTGGTGTTTATCCTCAAAACACAGCATCTAAGCCTTTTAGATTTAGGACATGCAGTCGGTGGAAACCTGCTACTTCACCTCTAGATGTCACTGATTCCCTGCCTGAAACCCCCTCCCTCTGCTCATTTTTTTTTTGATTAATTAAGCCATAAAAAAAAAACTTTATAATTTCTTTTTTTTTTTTTTCATTTTCTTACATTTTTAAAAGTAAAAGTTGTTTTCTGTCATGATCTTGGCATTGATGTCTGATCTGATTACTCATTTCACACTCCTGCAACCCGCATTAGTCTCTATTTAACCAGCCTTCAAACGGTCATCAGTGCCAGATTATTTCGAGCCTTGGTGAGACTTATTCTAGCGCAACTGTGTTCTGAGTGCCTGATCTCTGCTTGTCTGTGTACCGTACCTGGAACTGTGACTCTGTGTGATTCTAATAGCATGTCACCGATGTCGGCTTTGGCTTCACCCTCTGGATTGTCCTAACTTCCTTCGTCTGCTCGGTTATCATCTCCTGCCTGTCTTCCGACCACCGACACCTCAGCTTCTGGGACTCTCAGCGACTGCCTTGACGCCTTAGCAACTGACCGTCTACAACCAACCTCACCCTCTGGCCTCGGACTGAACTATAAGACCAGGTTAGTGACTCACACGTTTGTGATCATCCACCTACATAAAGAAGTGGTCACTAACCTGCTGTCTCAACCTGCAGAGGTTCCTGCCCTAGACGCCAACGCTCTTTAATAAACCTTTGAGAAATCTGTTAGTCTGACTTGAATACTGGAAAACTTCTGATCTGACCCTGACAGTTTTCTATTGCAAGTAAAGCTGGTTTACTTTTCACAGTTACAAATTAAGATTTTATACTTTAAACTTACATCTCCACAGTTTGAAGTTAAAATGGGCTTACAGTAATTTATCTTATATTTAACCTGAGGCTGAAAATGGCTTTAAACTAAAATACATATACCTGGTTAATAGTGAAGACTTTTATGATGCTTAAGATACCTTAATGACCTGTCCAGTACATTATCTAAATAGAAATAAAGCGTAAATAAGAAAATGCACAATCAATAGATATTTTAGGGTGGATATGCTAAGGTAAGATTTTGCTCAACTCTACTCAACCAAGTACTATGTGGCTGCTCTTTAGCAAATATAGAAATTAGATTTGTAACATCCTTAAGAGGATCTCTATGACCACAAAACACGTTTCTGTACATGACATGTCCTAAGCCCTACTATGTGGGGAAAATTACAACTGCATTTGCAGTTGTTTCCATGTTGTTTTCACAATTTGGGTGATTATTTGTATAACTGAGACATTTCCGGACCTATACCATCAGTTTCATTTACTGCCGATCTGTATTTTTTGGATTCTGGAGCACGGTGCGCCACTTACCGTGCTCTCTCGGTCATTCTGTCAGGATTTTTGTGCGTTTATGTTCCGATTACTCTGAGGATCTGATGTCTGAAGACACATTCATGAGTCTGTCTGTGACTCTCTCAAACTCACACATGTTGCTCTTCAATTTACATGCAAACTTCAAAACTCCCAATATATCTGGGTTTTGTGAGAATTTGTTTCTGGAAAACATGTGTTTCATTTGGATCTACTCTTCTCTTATCTCTGAGTTCTGCTTAAGCAGTTAAAATGTGAATAAAAATGTTTTTGAATGGGAGGTGTGATTTAATAGTTGCAGCATGGTGAGTGTGGTAATTATGATTAGGGCTTTTTTTTTTACAGGATAAAGTAATCTTAATTATGTGTGAGGGGGACTTTATAACATTCCTTTAACAAACTGGACAAAGGATCTTGAACATGGACCAGAGGCGAGAAGATGAAGAGCAGATGTGGAGACCCCTAAAGGAAGACTGAAACAAGAAAAGGTAGATGTGCTAATGAGAACTGGTATTTATGCTGTCAACATGGTCAGCTTACTCCTACAATAATGATTTTCATTTATCATTTCAAACCAGATATTTAATTGTATATATTCTTACAGACTGTTTACTTTTAGAATTTTTTTTACATGTTTCCTGAATCCTGTCTTCCTTCTAACACTGAAGCATTTCATTTTACCATAGCATCCTTTGGAAGACAATGACACAAGAATTATAATGGGTTCCTCTAAAAATCATTCAACAATGTTGATTTTGATGTCAGAATGTTTATGAAGTTAAACGGGACACCGATATGTCAGAATGCACCAAATCTTCATGTTCTTTCCCCCAATGTGATTTATTTCTTCTGTCAACACATACCTTGACCTTTTCAAGCTTTATCCAGATTATCTTAGTTGAAAGGATTTTTTTAAATCAAACCAGTAGGACTAACACAAAAAACACATACAATTCTTACCATCAACTTGGGACATATATATACACTCACCGGCCACTTTACTAGGTACGCCTGTCCAACTGCTCGTTAACACTTAATTTCTAAGCAGCCAATCACATGGCGGCAACTCAGTGCATTTAGGCATGTAGACATGGTCA
>NW_015151751.1:88263-88588 GCF_000732505.1 Cyprinodon variegatus
AAAGGGGGTCCAACCCGTTACTAGCATGGGGTAACTAATAAAGTGGCCGGTGAGTGTATATATATATATTAGGGATCATCGATGTTGCAACTGAGTTGGATGCACATCTTGACCAAATAGAGGTTGGTAAATTAATCTTAAGAACTGCAATCTGCAACTACATGACTTTAACAGTGACTTTAGCTCAAACTATTAAGGCCTTTTTCAAGTTTGATATAAAAAAAAAGCTAAATTAGTTAATTAGTTAAATGTGCACTAATATGTGCTTAATTTCATGAGTTTGTTGCATATTAATCTGTTGTTTAGCCCGCTCTTCATCACAATC
>NW_015151751.1:89293-106946 GCF_000732505.1 Cyprinodon variegatus
GGCACCAGAACCTTAGGGTCAATCTATACTGAACCAACAGTAAAATGAACAACCACAACCATATTTTCCAAATAAAGACAAACTATACTTTCCTACAGCCTTTGCTAACAAATAGATGCATATATTTAAACATCCATCTAGATAAAAGGTATAGTGGATAAAGTTCTTTCAGGTTTGAGTTCTGAATTCGAACATCTTTTCCATCGTCATTACTTAACTACTTTTAGCAATAATCATTCTGCATAAAATGTATATTTACAAGTAGGTACTAATATCTACAAAAATTGTTTATTTACTAAGTTTTATTAGAATTGTTATTTATTTATGATATAACTGAAGACTGACTTGCATTTTGTCTTTACCAAATATAACACAAAATCTAGTTCTTAAAAGAGCATAACTTCTGTACTTATCATCTTTAATGTTAGTATATTGATGTGTATAATTAACCACAGTGTTTCGTGGTCAAGTAATTGTTAATCTATGAAAGATTAAAATGTTGTATTGAGAGTATTACTGTAGTATCACTTAAGAGTATTACTGCTGCCACTGTTAGTAGTATGATGAAAAAAAATGGTAGGGGTGGCCACAGATTGGTTAAAGTTGGCCATGGCCACCTCTGCCCCCCTTCTAGTACCACCCTGAGTCCAGAGTACCACATCCTCCTAAATCCTGCTCTGGTTTCATTTACATTAACACACCTTTACATCATGCAAAATGCTGGAAATATTCATAGGAATTCCATATGAATTACAGCTTTTCACTTCAATGAGCCATTTGAATGTTGGATTATAAATAACAGAATTGTTTTGGATATGAAAACACACAAAGAAAGAGAGGCGTGCAACAGCACACAGTCAACTTTGCAAGAGTGCAAAACTAAGAGTAGGTCTTGAGGGAACAGGAAACTGGCTTCCCTCCTCCCCCGTTCAATTCAACCCCCCTCCCCACACCCACCGCCGCTCTCCCCCCTCCTCCCCCCTCGCTTCCCTCCCTCCCCTCTCCTTCAGCACCACGCTATAGCAGGGAAGCAGGCAGGCCAAGTTGCAGAGTGCAGCTCAGCCTCGATAGCGGCTGCTTCCTAACCGGGGCTTCTCGGAGAGCATCGCGCTCCCATGTGCGCTGCTGTGCCCGCTGGATGTTGAAATCGCGCCGTGCGCATCGCCAGGAGCCACCATGTCCAACCCGACCCACGACCCCTTCTACTCCTCTCCGTTCGGACCTTTCTACAGAAGACACTCGCCCTACATGGTCCAGCCCGAGTATCGGATCTACGAGATGAACAAGCGGCTGCAGGCGCGCACTGAGGTGAGTCCGCCGGACGCAGGAAGCCGCCAGGCGAAGACTGGACCCTGGGAGAGGGAGAGTTAGGGAGATCCACCACGGGGAGAAGGAGGGAGGAGAGAGGAGGGTTAGGAGAAGGAGAATGGGATGCCAAAGTGCCAAACATTCCTGGGGTAAAAGTAAACAGCAGCTTGTAAAGTCCACGCTCCAAACATGTAGCACCAATGATTACATAGTGACACTTTTAGTCATAATATTAAATAGGAAAGTGGCTTTCATGTGATAATTTAATATATTAAACTGCTCTTTTTTTTCCAAGTGTCACCTGTGATTCCCCTTACATTGATTGACGGGAAACTCCAATTAATCCAAGATTGGACACACTTTAGTATAAAGTCTGGTTTTAAAAGGTGAAGCGCAAAAAAAAAAAAAAAAAGATGAATTGTTGGATTTAAAACATTAAAAAAAGAAGCAGGGAAAACTATTCATCTAAACTGCAGTGACTGAGGCAAAGTAGGGGTATCACCTCAGGTAACCTATTTAATTTGCATATATTTACATATCGCCTGGGTTTTTTACATATTTCCATAAAGTTTGTTTTAGAAGCAAACAAACAGCAAAAGCAAATAAACAATAAAGTCCACGATTCAGCCAGTTTAAACGAAAGTTTCTCTGATAAAAGTGGGTCTGATTGCGGATTTCTGATTGCACATGGGGATGGATTAATCTGATGTCGGTCTCCTGATGCTTCCATGCGTGTTTTGCGCACAGTGTCATCCAGCCTGAACCTTTCGCTGATCCCTCTGTGAGCTATACCACCAACATCTGTCTCCAACAGCTGGCGCGTGATCACACGTGTGTGAATCTAGATTAAAAGTTTGTCTGACATATGTCAGTTAAAAAAAAAAATAAGAGACAGGCATCCTAAAAGAAATTATAGAAGATAATTATTTCATATAATTAGCATAATATTGACTTTTTTTTCCGGATTCTTTAAAAATAAATTTTTTTAGTTAAATTATATGTATTGTTTCAAGATTCAACTTGAAAATCTGAAAAAAAAAAATTGTGTTTGTATTATTTTTTTCAAAAAATTGCTGCGTGTAGTTGCAGGAAAGTCGAAAAAACTTGAATACAAGATATCTAAAAGATCAAGCAAAGCACACAAAGATTAATCTTAAATTAATCTTTCTCTATATGGAATTAACATTAAAGGAAATGTTCATTAAATTTCTGATTACCAATGAAAGCTGTGGTCAGTTGTACACTGCAAAACAATTTTAATCTAAATAAGTCACTTTTTCCTAAAATAACTGCATTTTTTCTTGAATTGAGGAAGTAAGAGAGACACTTGGCCAATAGAGCAGGACAATTTACATTTAAAATAAGAAAAAACAATTGCTTTGTCTTATAACAAGTCGATATTATATAATTATCTTATTTTAAGAGTAAACATAGTCATTCCATTGTCAAATCATCTTGTTTACCTGCTCAAATTTTGGCTAAATATACTTAATTTAAGATTTTTTTTACTTGTTTCTAGATAGTTTTTGCAGTGTATGGACCTTCTCAGTCGCCTTGGGCAACACCTGATTTAACAGTGATAGAATACATTCCCAAAGCTAAAAAATAAATAAATGAATATAGTCACTGTAATAATCAACAATAGGTTCATCATGTTATTTTTAATTCAATATCTATTTAGAAACATTACAAAACTTAATTTAAAGCTTGTAGCAGAATCCTGCTTTTTGCAGTCATTTAGGCATTTTCTAAATTTGAGCTCTTGCTGAGTTACTGCTGCCTCCAGGATGATGTTGACTTTCAAGAGTAGGAACCTGCAACTTTAAGCAGACCGATCAAGTCAATGTTGCTGAGATGCAGCAGCAGCAGCCTCAGTCTGATGCATTATTCATATGAAGCCCCAGTGGACCTCAACTCCTGTAGCACACATACCCAGAAACCAAGTGCAATCACCACGCACACTCGCACACAGTCTCGCATGCATGGGCATGTAGACACACGTTTTTAGACGTTTTCGCAGGTCTTCCTGCACTGCAGTTTGAACAATTATTTTCTCCTGCAAAATTATGTAATTTAAAATTAATATAAGCTATCACTTTTTGTATGAATGCTGCTTGGAGTTGCATGACCTCGTCCTTTTCCTTTTTACTTCTGTATTGAAGCAATCAGGATATCATATGCGTCGTTTATATTATTTGACTTCTGAACATAATGAGGAGGAAAATCTGTTCTTTAGTTCTTTAGCTGGGAAATAAAAGCCTTGAGTTTAGACATTTGAATCCAGATGTGCTATATAGGGAAGTTTAGGCTTTTAACATAATTGTATCATAATTATCCCCATGTAAACAAACCCCTATTTGTACCCCATACTGCTGCATTTAGAAAAAATAATAGAGGTGGTATTTTTTGAGTCCTTTATTTCACCTACGACTTTTAGCAGGATTAATGTGATACTTTCCAGATGCTGGGACCTGTAAAGCGTAGTTAGCTGCAGGTCCCTTGGTGATGATGACCCATGCATGATAAGGCAGTATTCTGCCTCTTTTATCACTGAGCTTTCTCAATTCATAGAAATTCCATAAAAAAAAAAATTGTTGACTCCTGGGAGAAATGTTGTTTATTTCCAGGTAGAAGTTAAAAAGTAGATTGGGTAAGATACATTTGTTTGTGGGTGTTTCTTTTCAGTGTCCAATGGCATACATTATTGGCGCTGTGGTTGCTTTGTCCATTCAGTAGAATATTAAGCTTATAAAAAGATGTTTCGTTTGATGAAAAATAAGCTGTTGGGGTGTTCAGCAAAAACTTCAGACTGTACATGATTTGGCCCAAAATGACGAAGGACTATTGCCATTTTCTGCTGTCATAAGTTAGTATTTAACCAGCGTTCTTACTAATCATCCTTGAGGTGGTACTGCCTCTTGGGAAAATGCTCCAAAAGTTAAGTGATCTTAGTCCTGTTTTTAAATTTTACCAGTTTATAATAGGCATATGAATTATTATTCAGGCCAGTATTGCATGAAGACTTACCTTTTGCAAAAACACAATAAATACTCCTGGATAATTAGATATTCTATTTTAGATTATTTTGTAATGTGCAATTAAGTATAAATAATGTTAGTCCGGCAGTATTTGTTGCATCACAGATGTTGTATTAATTCTAGATTGTTTGTCTGACATTATAAATGCATCAGTTTTTTCATTTGTGTCTATGAGTATGGAAATTTACATTTGACTATAGACATATTCATATAAATAAGGTTTTCCTCTTACAGCGTAAAGGGTATTTGTTTAACTGGATGTGCATATGTGCATAGAGATATACAACATACTGTAGTGCAGATCTAGAGCTAATAATTGCTTTCATGGCCTATTCTTTTTCTGCTTAACAGTCAGTTGTGGTGAGGGTTTATTTACACCCCACACGTTTGGTCCTCCCTTGACCTGGACCTTTTGTGCAAGTGTGATTATTCTTTGGACCAAAAGACAGGACCAAGCATTCAAACAGACTCTGCCTCTCTTTGCTTTGGGAGTGAATACGAGGCAGCAGCATCAATCCAACATAACTACAGGGAAAAAATATGCCTTTTAGGATTTAACAAGCTGCTATAGTCGGGTCCGCAACGATTTGAACGTAGTGAAGTCATACCTGAGCCGTCTCTTGCTTAGCAATGCTTCCTGCCACCATACAGTGGGTCATGGCACACAGAGCACATCCTCTCCCTCGGCTTGCAGCACCCATTCTACGACGACGATCACAAATTAAAAATAGAATTCTGTGAAACCTGCCATGAATGAGCTGCTCCTGACACCCAGTGATTTTGCTGCTGTAATAATGAATCAAATATGTAGAACAGAAATTCAGCGTCAGGACTTCCATGACAGTTTCCCTTAATTTCTGGATCTGTGCTGTGTCACCTGTCCTGCCCTGGTCATTTTTGTTTAATGATAGCAACTATCACACCTGTAGCTTATTAGCAAGTTATAATTAACTTGTAACAAGTACAGCTTGTAAAAAAAGTAACAAAAAAAAATTGCATTTTTGAATGGGATCAAAAAAGCGGGAATTTGAAGTGGCAGGTAACAAAAATTCAGGTCCCATTAGGATTCAATTTTTTTAAGCAGAAGAGTTCTGTTTTCATAGAAGCTGAAAACAACTTCATTCACGCCTTGAATTTAGAATTCCTTTGAGTCTTTGCAAGTTATGCTCTTCGATGGTATTAAACAGGTATCCTTTGTTTTTAAAATAGCAAAAATCTTTCAGTTACACAGTTTTGATTATGTCAAAACTGATTTGTTTATTAGTTTTGCAACCTCCTTATGGAAAAAATGAAAACATCTTTCAACTTAACAAAAAGTTCTACGGTTAGAGAAAGATGAAAAATGTTATATATTAAAGGTACATTTGAGAATAATCCACAATAATAATCCGTGCTTGGCAAACGGTGTCGGTACTCAGTGGTACCTATTTTCTGTATAATGCTGTCATCTTTAACACTAGGCTGACTTACCTGGAACAGAAAAGATGAGGATGCAGATGCTATTGTCACTCTTGCTGTCAAACATTACAAACATTTCATCTCTCCTTTTGCTGGCTGCAGAAAATAGCCCACGGATTCTATTGGACATTGAATGCTGGCGTCCTGGCTGTGGATCTAAGGCTGTAGAAAAATGTTTCCACCATTTAGTAAACAATATATTGCCCCTAACGAGGTCTTTTAGCACAGCAGAAGTATTCCCTTCACTGGCTTTGCATTTTGCGTCACTAATAGTTTACTCAGCATTCATTTTTGGAAGGTGTAGAAAAATTCTCAAGAACTTTCTGTTAAACATTCTTGCTTTGTTTACTGTTCCAGCGGCTTCTGATGTCCTCAAACTGTTCAGGTCTGACATGTAACCTCTACTCCGTTCGTGTTAAACAAGGATTCTTCAAGATAGGGAAATATTGTGTGATTTTACAAGAATAGGTACAGTACTTAGTGGTTGACTGAAATTCGTCTAAAAAACCCTCCCTAGTCAAGTATCCACTTTCATCTTCAGTCAAGATGTTTATTCCTCACATGCGTTAAACATAAGAATCACTAATGAGTATGTTGTGCTAACTACATATATATACCAATTCAGTTTTGTATAAGAATCACAGCAGCAAATAAGTATTAACATTTCTATGCTAAGCAGGGACTCTGTCTGCGCTGATGAAAATTCAATTACCTCAACATGCTGAATGCTTAAAAAGGCTCCAACTAACAGCAGGCTGTATTTTTTACTGATTGATGCAGCTATTATTATTGCAAAATGAGCATACCAAGCATTGTCAAGGTAGATTAATCATTTCACTATTATAAAAATTGAGAACACATCAAATGTGATTCTCCAAATACAGAAAATTACACCAAATGTTTTTTACGTTTTCACTCATCTTAAATATAAAGTTTACTTTTGATATCCTGAGCCTCTCACAAAAGGACACAGTGTGAATGTAGCTTGAAGATCTATATATTTTGGATTATTCTCTTTACCAAGTAATCCATTAATTTATTGATGCTTTATTTTTGATTAAATTATAACCTGTTACTGGTGTTAATTCAATTAAATTATATCATTGGGCTTTTTTCTTCTACAATATAAACAACACCAATGCCTCTTGTATATTCTAAATGTAAAGTAAATTTTAACTAAATAATTAGTAAAACAAAAATAAGATCTATTTTTACTAAAATCGGAATAAATTAGGTATTTCTAGCTTGGTTACGTCCATAACCAGAATCAAAAATGCTATTACTGTAATACTCCCATAACTCGGTTTATCTGTACATGTAACCTAACGGTCAACTTTTTGATGTAAAGTGTTTCTTGAGCTTTAGTCAGTGTGGAAATAGAATAAGCTGTAGCTGCAAGTCAAACTTTTTACTTAGTTTTTGCTTTTTTAAGGAACTTACCAAATAAACACATTAAATTAAGCAATATTGTACGTAATTATTAAAATTTCTCCAAATTTAAGATAAGGGATAATCGATTAATCGTTAACTGGAGTGTAGAGACTGTAAAACGTTCCTTCAGCTGACAGAGCAACCTACCTTGAGCAGCAATTATACCAAAATTGTAAAAGAAATATGGAAACATTTTGAATTCAAGATAGAAAAATATTTTTCTCCTGTCAATATGCTCTATCCAGAACTCCACAAGTGGAAAATCTTTAGTTTCACCTCTTTTCATTTTTTTTTCTTCTTTAAGGAACCTTTTGCAAACCGATTATAATCGAAAAAGACTAATCAATTTGGAAAATTATTGGTATCTGCAGCCCTAAGCTTCAGTCTTTTATGGGATTGTTTCTTTTCTTGGTAAAAACCTTTTCACCTGGCCTGTAGTCTCATGGAAATATGGCCTAATAAAGGCTAACAGAACAGTTGATTGTATGTTTATCTGGGATCGGGGCTCACCTTTGAACTGAAAAGTCTGCTGCCACTAAAACAGACCTTGGTGCTGTGATTACTCAGGGTCTGTTTCTATCCCAACCTTATTACCTACTCCACTCATACTTATTACCTGCCTGGCTGTATTTCTGCGCCAGACTGACTGCTATCCCATTACCTTCATTTTAGTGAATGTGAACCTGCTCTGACCTGGCAATCTAAACAGGCTCTGATGTGGGTTTGATGCCACGCATACAGTGCGACCACATTGTTTCTGTGCTGTCGCGCAGAGGGCACAGACCTCCGCGTTCAGAGGTGGCCGCACTGATTTGTGGGGGAATTCGACACTTAAGCGTATGCAAATGTATAAAAAGGCGGATTAACATTCAGAGGAGGAGCTTGGTCGACCTCAGCTGGTGCGGGGACATTAGCATAGGGGACATTAATATTCAGCGGCAGGGAGTGGAGACGCAGAATAACACTGTAAGTAAAACTAAAACACAGAGGGTGAAACAGGAAGAAAACAAAAGCATTTTAATGGAGCTGCTGCAATAATACCCGCAGGGCTGCATTCAGAGGCTTCACTGCTGCTGCTGACAGTGGGTCTAATGGTCACACTCCTCCTCAGCAGATAGACATGCGATCAGTAACAATGACTGGCAGGCCTTTTATTGGATTCTTGTGTCTATTGCACATAGTTAGTCTCATTCTCATTATTTAAATGGGCCTGCAGACCTGACTCATTGGCTTCGCTGTGGAACTGGGGGAACTGGAGTGTTCATTATGGTAAAATCCCTTGTTCCTGTCAGGAGCAAAGTGGATCTGTTCCCATCAGCACCAAGTGTCAGATTGACATGAATAGGCTTATGGTGTAGAGGTCAAGTTGGCAGTGAGCTGTTAGGTTCACAGGGAGGGATTAAAGATGAGCCACAGAGAATACAGCAAGAGATTTATGTCTGTGAATCTGCCCTCTGAAGACACATCTGCATACTGGCTTTAATGGAGATTTTCACTGTCCGTAGTTCATAAGAAAAGTGACATGCATTCAATCTGATATCACCATCGTACTGGAAATAAAAACTGTATAACTCCCACCCAAGAACATCTGGTTCTTGTCTTTAGCTGCCGAGTGCACAGCCGGTGTTCAGTCACAAAACTGCAGTAGCTCTTATTTTCACTGGCTGCAGCTCCAATATGCAGGGATGTAAACCTAAAACCTGCAAAGACATGCTTCCATCATACAAAAAAATTGCTTTTAAAACACATATCTTAATGCAAAAGATCAGCAAGCAGAGACTGAGACATGATTGACCCATAATCCAAGGCTTTATGGTCTCTGGCAGCACGCACTTTCAGTTCTTCCAAGAAAAGGACACTCACAAGATTCTCACAGTAGGATTGCATTGAATAAGTATCATCAGATTTCAAATTCAATATTCTTTTATTCAATTCTTCAATTCACCTCCCTTTGATGGAGAAGGAATGCAATTTAAAAATGTTCTAAAATACGAGAATCAATCTTGTTAAATATCTCTTCTAATTAATCATTTTACTCAAATTCACAAATTACAGTACATTGAAATATGATCCTTTTCTTGCTATATATATATATATTAATCAAACAAATTTCAATGGTACAAGTTGGTCTTAGTTAAACTGCTGAGCATTGATCATTGCTGATTGTAATTATTCAAAAATGATTTTAATGATCTTTCCCCCTGCACCATAAATGGAAAACAAAAAAATAAATACACAGTGTGAATATGTCAAAAATGTCTGTGTTTACTCCACTGAATCAACAGCATTATTTTCATGTATTCCTCTATCAGCTGAATCTCTAATATGCTCCTTTTTTTATGATTCAAGGCTTATTGCCAAAGAGCTGCCGTCTGCCTTTGTGGGCTTGTGAAACGTCGCTCAGTGCTCTCACATTAAAAACAAAGACATTTTGTATTTTCATAATTTGGCCAGTCACTGAAAGCATTGAATTGCATTAATCCTGCATCTCTTTGTCAAGTCCCTGGCAACATCCGCCTCGCTAAATTAAAGAATAATAGTGCTAAAAGGTGAGCAGACAGTCTGATCATTTCGAAGGGACAAAGTAACCTTATTCACAGAAAGCTGGTGTCAGAGCTGAATACCTTGTGCCTGTTTATTGCTTTTTTTCTTAGAAAGCTGTTTTTTTTGGTGTGAATTCTCTGAAAAGAGGCAGATACAAGAAATTCAATTAACTTACAGTTAGTTTGCTATCCTATTTTATTATGAGTTAAAGGTCATAACACAAAATGATATGGATATTCATTATTAATCAAAAATATGCAAAACTTTGTTTCTGAATCTATTGATTTAACAAAGAGGTAATCAGTAACCAACTCATACAGCTTTTAGCTTCACCTTGACTTTCCATTAGATTTTACAGCTCTTCAACACTTTAATCTGCCTCTGTCCTGTGTAGAATTACGGCATATAGCAAGGCCCAATACAGGCAATTGTAACCTAACACTGATTATACATTTACTTGTTAATTTATAAAACACTTCAAAAAATCCCCCAGAAGTAGACCATGGTATGTAACAATAAAAGACACTTAGATTACAGAAAACAAAATAATTCAGCATTTCTGATCAAATCTTCAGTTTGCCTCTAAAATGGCCCAGTTCAATGATGTCATGAAGAAACAAATGAAGGTGGTCCCAGTTCACCAAAAAGATCCGGTCATCCCAGTGTTAAATCTCCAGTTAAACCTGATGAAGATCAAGATAGAGGATTTGCTAATGCACGCACAACCAATAAAAAGGTTTAGATATATATAAGGTTGTGTGAGCCCATTTATAGATTTAAGGATGGATGGTACAAGTTCCAAAGCAATGTAAAATGAACAGGAGGCAAGTGTAAAGAATATAAAAGTGAGGTTGTGTGCACAAGTTGAAAGGTATTAGTTATATAAATGGACAGCTGTATTCTGGCACTATCAACTCCTCAGTAAGGAAAGAAGAAATAGTGGCTGTCCTAAATGTTGGCAGTTTTGGTCATGCATGATTCATTTGCAAAGTGGACATGAAGTGGGGTGGGTCACCTATCTGCTGTGAAAGATGGCGGAGTTACTTAGTTACTTAGCTCAGGAAGTTGGTTTTGCCCACAGCAGGAGACGCTGTCCACTATGGATACCAACCACAAAATGATGAATGCCTTTAAAGTGTACTCACCAACATCTCCATTGACAAAATAAAAATTTTCATTAATCAAAAAATAAAAATAAAAACTGCATGAGCTGTCTGAAAACTCCATCTATATAGCCAAAAAGCTGCCAAACTGACAACAATGCATTTTATAAAGGCCTAGGTGATTTAGCTTCAATTAAGAGACATGAATCTAAAGAGTATATTAATAATAGAAAGTAGAGTTGATAAAATCATTAATATAATTTCCCCGGTTTTTGGATAATAATAATAATAAAAAAAAAAAAAACACAGCTCAGAAAAGTTTCCCCTGACCACATATTCAGTTTTATTTTGAAAGCACTATTAATTGTTAGATTTTAGTGGCTCTGTCACTAGATGAATTATATAAAGCTAAAACCTTTTCACCAACCACTGTCTGACAGCATTAATACAGTCCAATAGAAAATGGAGAGCAACATGTTTTAGAGATAAGTAGATCTGTAGGTTGTATAAATAGCAGAGGAAGAGTGTCTTTGTCAGGAGAGCTCAAAATGGCAACATACAGTGAAAATAGAAGAAGGACATGGATGGAGCCTTGTGGGACTCCACATGAAAGAGGAGCTATAGAAGAGGAGAAATGAATAATCATTACAGAGAAAGTTCTTTTTAATAGAAAAAGGCAAACCACTACAATGCTGTGCTGCAGAGAGCGACAGAGTGGTTCACTCAAGACAAAAGGACAGAATAAACCACTGTGTCAAAGAATAAAACTACAACCACTGGAGACTTTGATTAACAGATTTTTAAGGATTTAAACATAAAATAAATCATGTTGGAAGAGTCCCAGACAAACTTGTTGAGAGCATTTTTCCATTGATATTAGTAAATGTAAGAACTGTTAACTGAACTGTTGCTCTTTAAGTACAAGTTAAAAATGGTGAACAAGTGTGCATCAAGCAGCCTTGATTAACACTAACATATTTTAAACTAATATAGTTTACATTCTTTTTTTTAATATTTGTATATTACATTTTACATATATATTATTGATCCACAAACTTCTCAATAAGTCATATATCTAAAGTAGAATGAGGAAATGTATGTGTGTTCGGATAGGATAGGTCAAGGATACCTAATCAATACAAGCAAGAACTGAACTTATAATTTTTTTTTTCAAACTATGGTCTATTTAACAATAATTCCTCTAATTAGAAAGAAATGTACAAACAAAAGGTAAAAGGATGCTAATGCCATCTCTGCTCTACCAGAGCTGCTACAAGTTAAAAGCTTATTTTGACTCAATCTAAAAGGTCTAACAAGGTTTTTTGAAGTAACCTTAAAGAAAAGCAGTTATTAAAGTAGTTTTTTGCACATTACACTTTTCAAGCTAGTAGCTCGGAAACAACTAGGTTCTTATCAATCAATTGCTATTTTCCTGTAAATATCTGTATTCTTAAATGTTTAATGTAGGAAAGAATAAAGGGCAATTTAATCCAAACATTTCTGCTCATTTTATAATTTTACTAAGACATTCTTTAGTGCAAATAAGGGCATATCCTCCCAGTTTTTATTATGTTTGCTCGTATGTGAAATGTTTTATAAAGGTAGGTCATTGCTTTATCCAAGCGTTCTGTATGTGGGATGCTCTAAAAGGATGTTCCCAGAAACTCATAAAATAATGTACAAAAAAAGGGAAAAGAGTTCTGGTAAAATCACAAGCGTCAGTCACATCCAGCAGGATGCTCGGACAATGGACCCACCTTTTTCCTGGCTCTTTCCCATGGTTCCTTCCAGGCTGCTCTGCTGCTCAGATAACAGAGAAGACAGACGTGCCTGTAGATGGTTTATGTCCTGTTGTTTTCTCTGTTCAGTTTGGTCGGCTAGTCTGTCCTGAAACAGAGGGGTCAAAGGTTCAAATGTTGGATCTGAAATTCTTAAAACTGATATTTTTTTTATCAATTTTTTTAAGCAAAGAGAAAACTTCACTTTTCATTCTGATACACAACGCACAATAGTACAAATTCTCTTTGAATCAAATTTTTAAGAACCCTCTTTATAACATATCTGCTAACCAGATAAGTCATTCAGTTGATCTTATTTTGTCATAAACATACTGGATGTGACATTGTACATCAAATTAACTAGTTGTAATTAATCTAGCTATATTAACCATCTCAACAGTTTTAAAAGAATGTCTATTGTCTTACACGCCACTAGAGAAATACATGGGCTAAAGAGTGAGGAAAATATTTTAATCTTGTTTTTTCCTGTTACATTAAAATATACTACTTTTATTTTATCTTTTATCCTATCCCAATTTTGTTTTCTTTAATGGTCAAAGTTTGGTAAATTTGATAAGTGAAATGAAATTTAATTAAATATGATTTTGAGTGTTTTATAGACCTTGGAGATTAGAATCTGTTAAACCTTAAATTGAATGCTTAGACAAAACCTCCAGAAAAAAAAAACCTTGAAGTTTTTGTCTGTCAGTAAAGCCTCATTGATAATTAGAAAATCAAGTATATCCAGAGTCAATGACAGCTGTTTAGCTTTACCTTTTTGTTAAATACTTAGATTAAAATGCCATAAATACTATCACAAAACGAATCTTCTGTTCAATTTTACTTGTAAATATAAAACAGCATACAAAGAAAAAAACAAAAAACATCAAATCACACTGAAAAAGTTTTTATTTCCCTAATATCTCAATATGTTACACAATGTTAGTTTGAAATCGTAAACTAATGCTGCCTTCATGCGGCCTGGTAAAGCAGAAAATACTATTGCATTGTGTTCAAGTGCTTTTGTTGTAGTAGAAAAGTGAAACATGTTGGATGCAAAGATTATCCTGACCTACTTGGGTTAGGCAGACTTCTTAATTCATCTGCTATAGGAAGAAGAGGATGAATCAACTGCACTGACTGACTGCTGGCGAACATCTGATAAAATAAAATAAGGGGTCATTTCTTAAATGACACAAATATAAAAGGTCATATGTATTTGGATATTTTGGCCAAAGTCCTGAATGGATTTGATTTTGATTCATACAGTTCTAAATCGATTCATTTCGATTCGATCTGTTTTTACAATAATGAAAACGGTTTTAACTGTGTTTCAAAATACTCATATATTAAACTTTTTCCTGTCATATTAAACACAAAGTGCAAACTTATAAATCAGACAGTTTAAACTTGAGATGCAAACAAAACTTTCTCAAAAGTGCAAACTTGTTTGTGAAAAGTGAAAAAGTGAAGCCTCACACGAGCAAGCAGACGCATCTTTAATGCACAAACCATATTTG
Source organism: Cyprinodon variegatus (assembly GCF_000732505.1). Taxonomy (NCBI): domain Eukaryota; kingdom Metazoa; phylum Chordata; class Actinopteri; order Cyprinodontiformes; family Cyprinodontidae; genus Cyprinodon; species Cyprinodon variegatus. The sequence goes on from NW_015151751.1 coordinate 103,474, forward strand.
CAGCGTTGTCTGTTAAAACTACAGGGTGTTTAATGGTCAGCACCCATTTGTCAATGTCTTCAATCAACCTATTGGCTATATTTGCAGCTGTCTGGCTCAAAGTAATCTTGGTGGTCTGTAGCACGAGATGCGAGGCGCCACCCATTATCAGTGTAGTGGGAAGTCACCTTAATGTCACATATCCAGTACATTATCTTTAGCTGTTTTAAATCCAAAATGGTTCCAGACATCAGACTTCAGTTGGGACAGGTTGCTGTGCGGTGTGTTACTTGGGTCAGCATTTGAATTTGAACCTCAAACGCATCACTATAAAACTACTCCATCTCATTCCCTAAACATCGATTTTGAAAAAATGTAAAGGAAGAGATCCAAAATTGATTAAATCTATTTTTTTTTTACTCAGCACTATTAATTTTTTTTTTAGATATATATGTCACATCTTTGTGTAGGCTACAAACAACAGGAGAGAAAGCTTAAAGATGCAGTATTCGACATACAGAATAGTTTTGCCATGCTGAAAGATGAAAGTTTACCGCATCTCGGCAACTTTGGTATCATAGAATTTTCCCAGCTTTCCATTGGAAATTACAACATGAGTGGGTGTTCATGTGTAAATCTCATAAGGGCTTTTAGTATTTACCATAATTGCAGGACCACACGATAGCACCATTAATCTTGACTTTGATATATTGAATCTATCAATACATAAAATAAACGGATAAGCACCTAATTTTTTGTCTCCCTCATCAACTAAGTTAACTAATCGAGGGTAATTCTTCATTTCAGTTAAACAATTAGCAGTTCAGAGGGTGGATCCATAGTGGTTTGACACTGATTTTTATTGTTGCATACAGCTTGGCTCATAAAAAGCAGTGCAACTCCTGCTGCGTAATTTCAGCAGCGAAATAAGCAAAGGCAGAGAGAAAAGTTGTACTTGAGGGAAGTTCCACCAGCAGCCATTCTCTTTTGTACTGGTTTCTGGCTGTTTCATCATTTTGCTGAGTCTAATGTAGTTCTCCACGTAAATGAGCCGAGCTTAATAGTTCTAAGCATAAAGCTGGACTATAAAACTGCTGATTTATATCTTCATCGCTCATATTTTTATGGAAACTTACTCTGCATGCACCTTTCTCAGTAAAACCCAGATTCTTTGCAGAAAAGTTAGACCTCTAGTTCTGGATTTGCATCTCTGATATGTCACTGAAACACCTCTGAGACTGTTTTACAGGTGAAAATAATCCCACTTTACAAGATGGTTGCTTTATTTTTGGCTAAATGTGTATGCCTTAACAGTGACGTTCAAAAGGTTTATATATATTTATATATATATATATATTTATATATTGTTTAAAAAAAACTATGACCAGAAGGAGGTGACCCTACACGGAACGATTACCTCCTAAAAGTCTAGTCCAAGAATTATTTCTAACTTCATTTTTGTGAAACTCCCCCCTGCTGTTACATTTCAGCCATCTTCATCTTGATACACTGACTCTGCAAATGTTGTCTATTTAGTCATATCAACAATTAGCCTCTCAGTAGGAATAGATTGGGCTTATTTTCTATTTGGGGGAGTTATGTTCACTATTAATCTTGTTTGATTCAGGTGGTCAGATGAAGCTATGTGAAGAGTTTCTTCCCATTTGAAGGAACTCTTAGCTTAATTGAACAGGTTCAGTGCAAGATAAAGAGTGAGGAATATAAGAGTACAAATTTCTGATAAACAAAAATATCCATAGTGTTTAGCTACTGTAATAGATAAAAATATTAAGAGTTTAAAATAAATTCAGATTTTATATATATTTTTTAATTCAAAATTAAACTAGAAAGCATCCTTTGGGTCAAAAATTGACATGAGAGTTGCAGCTATGGTTAATTATCAATCAGCAATACAAATTTCAGCTGATTAAAAATGATATAAAATCTTTATTGATTTTTCTTTGACATAATTTGGCAGTTCAGCTCTCTTGGTAATAAAACATTGATAGTAAAATAAAACCATTCAATGTTAACAGAGTTCTCTAAAAACACAATAGAATGCCTTAGAATATGGGATCAAGGGATCTATAAAAGACTTCAATTAGATGAAACTAATTTATAAACAGAATATAGCAGTTTAACCAAAACATTTTTAATAGACAGATTATTTCTTTGGTTTGTTTGCTCAATTTAACAGTATACCATATGATAAAATATATCTAATTTTTTTAACCATTTATTTCAATAAAAAAACAGCTGTGGACAACCTGAAATCTGAGCATGTCGTTCTGTAATTTGCTCCAATATGTCAGATTTCAGACTAATTTATCTATAGCAGAGATAATATTTACTATTTTATTTACTTTGTTTGTGAAAATTCTGGATTTTTTTTCCATCAGTGCTCTCCTCCGGCTTCCATAGCTCACTGACATCACTTCATCACTTTTTATTCTTAGATGTGTATTCCAATCCTTTATTAATCCCAAAGGTAAATAAATATCCAAATAAACTAACTAACTGTGTAATTCTGCTTGCTGTTATAATTTAGTTTGTTAAATTCTATTTTTTTTGTCAAACAAGATTATTTGAAAGCATTTTTTGCAGCTTGAATGTCAGTTGGCATTTGAATGAAGGTGATCTCCTAGAGAGGATATATATCACTTTTCATTTGCCCAGAAACAATTTTTACTTGCCCAGTATAATGTTTGATAAATATAGTTCCTAATATTAATTTTTGTATATATATCAATGAAACATGTTTGTTTTTAAATGTTTTTTTGTAATTCAGTAAGTTTCCAGGTTCCTGGTGTCTATATGCATGCGTCAGATAATGAACTCAAGCCTACATTACCGTATTAACATTCGTTTCAATCCTTCCTTCACATTCTTTTACAACTAAACTTTGCTTTAAACTGTTGTGTGCTTGGAAAAATATAAATTGTAATGTTAAAAATCTAAAAAAAAACTTGACAGGTTAAAAACTTACACTACTACTACTCACCAATTTAACACATTTAGCTCTATAACATTTAAATGCGCCACTCCAATGTCTAAGAGAAAAAAATTTCATGAACATTTTTTAATGTGAAGACTGCTATATGATAGAAATATTTACACTGTGCACATACAATTATTATTATTATTTTCCTAATCCCTGACTGATCATTTTTAATCTAGCGTGTATTATAGTATAGATTAAATTCATCATCCAGCTGCTGCTCTGCAGAATTCTCTCCCCAAGGAGAGAAAAATCACGCCATCTAGCAGAAAATCACGCAGCTTTTTCAAATCATGCGAGAATGTGTACAAAACAACAAAAATGGCGCCGGCAACGCTTGTGGGTCATTTTCAGCGAATGTCGGTGATTTTAAAGTAATTTTGAGTGATAAATAATTTTTTTTTGCGATCATTGTACTTGCCCGGCGAGCAAATGCAATGAAATTTGTACTCTCCCGACAATAAAAACTACTTACCCTGGGCGATCGGGCAATGGT
>NW_015151751.1:107233-126692 GCF_000732505.1 Cyprinodon variegatus
AACCCTGAATCATTTCCGTATGTTTTGCTGCTTTGAATTTAATCATCTCGCGAGGTTTGGTTCAAATCCAACATGTCCCATGACAGACAAAAGTAGTTTCAAACATCAAACAAAGGAGCCTTGCAATAAAACCATTGCCCTTCTTATTATCTGCAGACGTTTCCCTACTTTTTTAATTAGAGGCCTGAAGTAGCAAACAACACACCTGTATAAGAAACCACTTTATAGATGCTACTTACGCATTTTCTTTATTTCTATAACTTCATTGTTATCATCACTTTGTTGATCTTAGTAGTGGCATTTTCTATCCAGCTGCTAACTAACATGGCTGGTAAAGTAAAGAAATCTGCTAATACTAGTCACTCGCAACTCACTATTATATTTTATGAGAAATCATTTTGGACTTTCATCTAAGTTAATGTCAGTTAACTCTCACTGGTTTATTTAATCAACATATAAAGCTACAGGTGGGGATTTGTTCCAACAAAGGCATTCAAAGCTGCAGTATTATATTGAACATTTCCTAACTGCAGAATAATAGGCTTCCTGTATTGATAAATGTTCTACTCAGCAGCAAAAAATGTGCCGAGCTGATTGTTCAGTGCTCTAATTAGCAGAGAAAATGGAAGCAGAGTCCAGAGGATGGTCAAAGTCAATCTTTTCGTTTACCTTCAGATTATTTCTTTAAATAATTCACTCTGCCCGCGCCTGGTTGTATCTGTTCAGTTTTTCTGTTTATTTTTTTAATCCAGGTGGGGAGGGTTTATCTGCTTATTATTATTTTTTTTTAAGTTTACTTTTTTTATTGTCAAGCAGTTAGCTTTTGGTGTTTTCCTTTAGTTTTGGCTGAACAATTTTCAGCATCCAAAACATTCAGCATTCATGTATTTCAGTGAAGTTGTAATAATCTGGTTGTAATGTTATCTTTTTCTAATTTGGGTCAGAACTTTTGAACTGTTTATATGCAAGTATTGGGTATGTAGACAGACAAGTAACTATGATATGTATCATAGTTTATGTTCATTCCTATTTGTTGTTTCCCCTATCTTGATATAAAATTACTTTCTGCAAATACTGAATATATATGTGTTTGCTTTGATTCACTTTATGGATAGGTCGACCTGCTGAACAAGACTTAGAGCTGATTAAGGGAAAAATTGATCTATTTCAGTCACTGGCGGATTGGTTGGCACAACACAGCTAGAAAGGTTGGAACAGATTTATGTGGTTAGTTATAATATACTGAAATCATCTTTAGTATTTCTGTAGCTTCATTGTAAAATACTTGATCATTTCAGCACCCAATTGTGTCATATAAGACATTAGACACAAATAAAGTTAAAAAAAATTATTATTAGTTTAATTTTATACTGATTATAGCCCCAAACTGTATTTTTTTCAGAACAGTTTTATTGATAATTGTTTTTCTGTTTAGAAATGCTGATTTTCTTTTTCATTCCAAATATTTGGCCAAAATATCTCCTGTCAGTGCATTACTCCTCAGTGTTTATCTCCAGCATTAGTGCCTTTTTTCTGCTGTAGTAGTCAATTCTGCTCCATTCTGGGTGAAAGCCAGCAGTCTTGTCTGCTGTCATTTTTCAGGCTCATTCTGAATCGAGTTGTTGTCTTTAAAACAGCAGACAAATTACTTCTGTGTATTTACTTTGACCTTTTCTACGTTCTTATTGTATGGCATGTAGGTGGACCACGTCTTTGACTCCCACACATGAAGCCTGATACATGGAAAGAGAGGGACAGTGGGGCAAGAAGATGCCCAAATAAATTGGCAGATATGAAATTAAACTTGGGGACTTTTTCTGTGACTTCATTCAGAGAGATAAAGTTCATTTCTGTCGAATGTGAAGAGGCTGTTCAAGGGCAATGACTTTTTCCTGCTGCATTCATTTCTCTTCATTTCCATAATGCGTGGCAGGTGGCTGTATGGTGGCCAAATGCAGCAGTGTGTATAGTCCTCGCTCTAGACCCATGGGAATAAACATGTTGATGCCTAACATTCGTGTACCCTGGGTCTTAGAAATGATCACAATGGTTCTATAGAAAGAACTGCTTTATCACTTTAAACATCACTAACGGTGTGAAACCAACAAGGTAAGGGATTATTCTCTCAGGGGTCTCTGTCTCTATTTATTTACTTAGAATCTCACTTAGCCTGACTCCTCTTTACCCCCGAAATATTAATAGTAGTATAAGAAAAACAAACAAAAAAAACACCAAAATTCAAAATTGTTTAAGTAAACTGTTCATTTTAATGTTTAAGAGGCTAAACCAATGTAATAAGAAAAGCAACCCAAGTTTTACTGAAAACATTAATTTCTTTAGGTTTGAATAAAAAACCTCGAAGCTTTTCAGTGAATCCTTGCTGCACTGACTCATTCTTTAAATGTGACTGTCAACGGTGTGAGAATCAGAAAACCCCATTATTAATGTTTTGAACAGTTTCTTAAATCACTCTGTGTGTGTTCACTGCTTGCAAAGCTGTACAGAATCTTAACAAACCATTTAAATAATCTAATGTGCATGAGTTTAATTGAGTAATATGCATTTGACCCTTTCTTTTACATTTTCCACAGTAATAGAGCAGTGAAAGTAGAAATGTGGTACCACCTGGCTGCAGCCCCAACAATCTGCGCACAGCCCTGCATGTAGGAATGAGCTAAAATACTCATCATTAGAAATGAACATTTATAGCAGTTATAAGTTTATGAAGCCAGATATCACCTCCCTTATGTTTTGTCTCTGCAGGATAAACTGGATCTGATTAGGAATCTGTTTTGCCTAATCTAGCATTAGCCCACCTCCTTTTTTTCAAATAGTCTTTATACGAGAGAAATGACAAGAACATGCAGCGAATAAGACAAATAATAAATAATAACATACAAATTAAAACAACAAAGAAACCCAAGACATAGAAAGTAGTATTATGTCTTAAATAAAAAATGTCAGTGGGATTTTATTTAAACATTTATATACAGAGGTTTAATAAAGTAGTGGTACTGACAGCTGAAAACAATTGTAGATAATATGTAGTCATGAGTCATTTAGTAGATTTAAATTTAGTATTTGTTTTTCAGCAAGACAAATTCAATTTGTTGGTAGAGGACTGTTAATAGGAATATTCAGACTGTTTTTCAGTTATAATGTGTGTAGCAAGGGGTACTGTAGATGGCAAGTTTTTAAGGAGGTATGGGCTAAAAACTGTATTACAATATTGGTCATGAAAGTGAAAAAAGTGAAACTAAAAATATAACAGAACAAATATGTCTTATTGGAAGAAAACTTTTGCTACATATAATAAGAGCTAAAAATGAAGAAAACTTCAGTCATAATCAAAGAAAGTGATTATAAGTATCAGCATGGGATACTTTCATACACGGCATTGATACATTTTTTGATCTGGATTAACCTAAATTAATCTAGATTAAAATGTCTAATTTGAATTCTGCCAAAGGGCTTCATGAATTAGAATCAGAATCACATCAGAATCTAAATGAGAATTACTTTATTAATCCCATGCTGGAAAATTATTTCTTGCAGTGCAACGGTTTACAGAAGAGGGAAAAATAAGATAAGGATAATAATAAAATAACATAAGAATGAAATTAGATAAGGATTATATGTGTGTGCTACTTAAATAATAAGTAAAACTTAGTCCTTGAACAGGTTTTTCAAGCCAATTGGCGCATTAGACCAGGGGCTAATCTCCTGTTTCAAAAATGCATCACTTAATACCACTGAAGCAACATTTTCAAAAAGCGTCCCACTTTACCCACTTTCACCAAAGCAATCATAAAGAAGCAAAAGATAATTGTGGTAATCATTTGTGGTGTTGTGGTAAAATGAAATTTAAAATTTCATATCGCCTACCTAAAGGGAAGGTGTGAAGTTCCCAGCTGACATCAATGAGGTGTACAGTGACACAGAGGTAGTTATCATTATTGACAGATGTCCAGTGCTGCACCGTCAGTGCTAAACACGTCGCCTCAATCAGCTTTGTGCCGGTCTTTCCTTATGATAGTTCACCTCACAGGTAGTTTGGCAGATGGGTCAACTGTGGCTGCCTTGAGAACAAGCTCGTTCATTCTTAAAAAAAAAAAAAAAACCCATAAGGAAACCAGGGGGACTTTTTAGCTGCATCCATGTTAGCAAGCCACTTTCGATGTGTAAACAGTAGGCCTACACACAAGACTGATTTGTTCAGTCATAGCTATAGAACCAGCTCCCAAACCAAGTTTGAGAATGGATTAACAGCGATATTTTTTTTATCGCCTGACAAGACTCTGGCGTTAACATGCTGCGTTAACACCGACAACAGCCCACCACTAATATATATATCCATGCAACATTTTTATGTTAAATATCTGTAAAAGATTTAGCAGCATTTTGCAAAACCTTTATTTTCCCCTATTGTGTGAGCAATAAGTAGGTAATTTACTGTAAAATGAACCACAATCTTTCCTATTTATTACTAGGATGAGAGTAACAGTCTCCCTTTAACAATTAGTGTTCTAAAACAACAATATCTTTAAGTTTTTCTCCTTTCAAACCTTGAGGTACATTGTGGCCTTTGTGCTGTAATTTACCTGAGCGACATGTTACATATTATAAAAATGACCAGTATTAATTTTGTTTCCTTACATGTAGTTACTGAAGAATTGGTTAGTTCACATGAAATCATATTGACATTTTCTCCACTTGAGGCTGACTTCCAGTTTTTGAATATACCCAGTCCCTAGCTAACACATTGAATGTAGACTTGGTCATATTGCTCAAATCTTGCTCCAATACATTTTTCCCTTGATGTAAAATGAAGACAGACTTATTTTTTTCTCAAATTGCTCACTTCCAAATGAGTTGGTGCAGTTTTGAATTTTTGCTATTGTAGTATTTTTTCAAGACATGCTGAATGGGGTTTAGTACAGCGGGAATTCTCCAAGGTCAGGCCCCAGTCATGCTTACACTCTTGAAAGCTTTTCTGCCATCTGGTGCTGAAGCCAAAAACCAAAAGATACAGACTTCCTGCAAAACTAGTCCATGTTAAACAAAGACAATGGCTTGTTACGAAGATAATGCAGAAGAGAATGTGAATTTAATCACATTTATAAGCATTATTATCTGAGAAAGCTTGAAGGTTTATTTGTGTATGTGAAGCAGTCAGTGATATTTTCATGACATTCGGACTGACATTCGGACTCTGTATGGATGTTTTTATGCCAGTACTTAACCCTTAGCTCTGTTGCTATTTACTGAGGATCCTTACTATGCTGTCCCAATCCACTTGATTCTCTGTAAATCCCCAGGGTCTGGCCTGTGCTGGTGATTTGTGTTTGGCTAGTGGGCAATTGACACATCGATAAATCCCCCTCAGATGGGGTGCGATTCATTTGAATCAATAGAGCCTTATTGTCTGACGGCCGTCAAGGCCGTCACGGCTCCGACTGTGTCAGTTCACCTAAGGTCCCTTGGAGTCAGCAAGATTTGTTGCTTTTGACAACAAACATCGTCATGCACACGTGGTTTGTCAGAGAATCCACTGGCGTGAATGAAGGGAGGATGTTGTCTGTCACAGGGTAGTAGCAGAGGGGACGGGAGCCAGTAAGAGGGAGACAGATTTGAGGAGAGGCAGAGAGATAGTCAAATAAAATGAATTCTGGCAAATTATTGCAAGACAGAGTGAAGCCTTCGTTTTTTTATGGTAGATTTTTTTCATTTGAAACTTTACTAGCCACCAGATGAAAAGGAAATGAAAGCTCATCATAGTTTACTTTGCACAAAGCTGTGAGTCTTTTCTGAGGTTAGTTAAGCTTTAGATGTGGGTTCATCAGGGCTTGTCTTTACTGTTGTCTGGGCATCATTTTTTCCCCCTCTTTTCTAGATTTCCAAGAAAAAAGCCTGCCACATTTAGTATTGTCACGAAAGCCAAAAGCTGCCAGGATGCTCCCCTCTGGATGGTTTGTGGTTGTAGAACTTCATACTGGCATAATGGAACATGCAGTAGAGTAATTAAGAAGCATCTGGACATATTAATTGTCAGCTTGAGTTGATCACTGTTAAAAGCGATATGATTTTTAAAATCTAACAAACTTGTTGTATGCAGCCTTGTTCGTTGGCACTATCGATAGAATAGAATAGAATAGAATACTGTCCCACAATGGGGAAATTGTAGAAAAAGTTTTTAGCAAAAGTGGTGACACAAACGTGGACCTTAAGAAAGTGAATGAAATAACAGACTAAGAGACAGAAGAAAATAAAACACAGTACTGAAGAGATATAAATACTGGTGTATCTGGAGAATAAATAACCAATATACAGCTGTGGACATTTTTACAGTAATGGATATGTAAAAAAAAATAGCAGCAACACCAGAGGTATGCAAAACCACAAAAAGGACAGCAGCAAATTATTTAAGACAGAAACTGTGCAAAAATCAGCATGAATGTAACAACTTATTGAGGTTGTTGGGAGCAGTGTTGGTTATAAAGTCTTACAGCTGCTGGGAGGAAGGATCTGTGATAACGCTCCCTGGTGCATTTAGGGTGCAGCAGTCTGTCACTGAATGAGCTCTCCGGTTCTGCAACAGCTTCATGCATGAGGTGGGAGACATTATCCAACAGAGATGTTATTTTAGTTAGGATCCTTTTGTTTCTCACCTCCGGCACTGAGTCCTAAGGGCTTTAAATCAAAGCTGGCCTTCCTGATGAGCTTATCCAGCCGCTTTCTCTCAGCTACGGATAAGCAACTGCTTCAAGAGATAGCTTCATAGAAGATGGCTGATGCATCAACAGAGGCATAGAAGGTCTTTAGGAGCGCACCCTGCACTGCAAAAGACCTCAGTCACCTCAGCAGGAAGAGTCTGCTCTGACCTTACTTATAGAGAGCCTCAGTGTTGTGAGTCAGATATGCTGCAAAAGGACCTAGAGTTTTTGCACTGACCAAGAGTTTATATCCTTTCACTGTTCTTGAGTGGGTTCTCTTTTGATACTCTACCAAAAACATGACTGTAAGGTTGATTGGCCTTTGGAAACTCCTCTTAAGTTGAATTGTATGGTTTTTGTCCGGCCTACATGAGTGTTCCCCTTTGATGGAATGGTGGCCTGTCTGCTGAGTACCAACCCTCTCAGACAATTTTATAGACAATTGATTAATGACTGGATCCACTCTTTAGAGTCCTCCTACTGCTGATTAGCTGATTAAATAAATTAAACACATGCTTCTAAAAATACATAAATATGCCTGTTTTAATATAGCTTCATTTGCTAAAAAATTCCAATATTTACAGTACAGGAACTAAATAATAATATCACTGTTATAGAACTTCAGTTGAATAGGTGAAAAATTCTGCGCAATAACTATATTTGTTTAAATTCACGGCTGATGTTTATTTTAGCTTTTATTGACATTTTTCTCTCGGCACAATCAATATTTTAGATTATTATTACAGTATAGTTGCTGAAGGGGTGTTTAATTGTGTTGAGTATGAGATTTTTCATTTTCACATCCCTCGGTTGGCTGCATTGGGATGCTTTTCAATAAAGACACAAACAAACCCACATAATCTGTGGCTGAACCCTGCTGGGCCAAACACAGCCAATAGAGACAAGGCAATAGAGAGCATTGTCAGCTCTGCTAGGATGTGAAATGCTCCTTTTTTCGAAGGATGGTCTCAGGTTTGATTCAAATACCCTTAAACTGGTGAGGTTAACTGCATTAAGTGGAGAAATTTAAACATTTAGTTTCAGGAAAAGATTGAGAACAGAGGGTAAAAAGCAGAGTAAGATACAGTATTGAAAACTGTGGGTAGGTAATGTTTGACTAGAGCTTAACTAACACCATATCGAAAACAGAGTTATTAGAGTAAAAAGTAAACATCTCACTAGATTGAGATCTAACCTTTTCATATTGAAATTGAATTTTAATGTTTAGTGTCATTATGATACCATAGGGATTTTATGTGGAGACTTTAAAATTGCACACATATTATGCAATAAATGCAGCTTAAATACAACTGGACTCTGCATCACATTATCTTGTACTAACATTGTTGCTAAACTTTTATAATGCTTTTAAATAGGACAAAACTCTATGTTTCTACTGCATTTTGCACTGCACTGATTGTTTTCATATTAATGCCATTTCGCACCTTTATTTAAACTGGTTTCTTTTTTTCTCCTACATTATTTATATTCTTATCACTGCTGCACTTTGCATTGGTAATGTTTATCTAGTCCAGCTGCAGTATCATTACAACTATTGTAAGCTGTATGCCACAAATTTCGTTTTGTATACACTCTGTGCATACAGAATGACAATAAGTCTAAGTCTTAGTTACATTCGATTATTTTTAACAGCAGATCAGCATAGTAAGATGTAAATGAACATGTGTTTATATTAGTTATGACATTTTCTCTGTTTATCCCACTAGTGTCCTCCATTTTATTTAGACCAGTTGTGAAATTGAATTCAAAACAGACTAACTGCTTGCAATTGACCACCAAATTACAGTTATATCAAAATTGGTGTATTTTGCAAAACTGCAGTCGAAACCCTTTTTTGCATCACATCAGTCATATGAGCAACAACCAGAGGGTACTACTTGCAAAGGGATAAGAAGAAGTTGTGAAAAAACCTTTACATCTGTGATTTAATTTGTATATAATTAAAAATACCTTTTCAATTAAATATTTTTATATTTTTAAGTGAAATTATGTTTAGCTTGTAAACCAGGTAATTCTGAAAATTAAGAATAAAACAAAGAAAGCTGATTTATACTCAGAAATCAGGTAGTCTGCGTGTGTGCCGCAGTGAATGCAAATGTGCCTCCGCCCCTGCAGCAGACCCTCTGCTGCACCTCTCCAAAACTGTAGGTGACTGCAGAAAGTGCGGCACACAGGAGGCCTCTGATTGATCAAATCTACATCCGCTCTACACTATGCGTATTTCCTGTTTGGTACCTTACCGACTTGTTTTGTTTGTATAACCGCCATTGCAGAAAACGATTCGTGAAGTTGGACTAGCTAGAAGAGCGAGGTTTGCAAGAACCCTGGGACCCTTTTTCCTCCTTGATCCCCTCTCTTTTTTTGCCCTCATGTCCCTCTGTTGTTGCACAAACTTGCCCCCACTTCCTCACCGCCTCGGCCGTATCTCGACCCACAGCTAGTTCGTCATTGTTCCTGTTGCGTTGCGGCGTGGAATAAACATAGCGCAGACCATGCTTCAATATTGGGTATATATAAAAAAAAATATGCGACAAGCTCACTGCGACACACTGCTGCAGGAGTATAACCAGCTCTTTAAGTTTAAGCTGCCCGTTGAAGTCTGACTGTTTTTTTTTTTTTTTCTTTATTCTGGGTATTATGTATACCAGGATGTATTATAACTATAACTGCATATATTTGCATTTCAAGTTTACTTAATTTATACAGCGTATTTTATCATGTAAAGAAGGCACATGTGTTGGGAATGAAAATGTAGTTGTAATTCTTTTAACTATAACAATTAAAATTGTGTTTTCATTTTATGGGAGGTCCCAATCTGATATTGATATTTGCCAAAAAACAATAACTGGATTATAGAGGGCTGCATCAAAATCTCTAACATAGGCAGCTAATTGAAAAACTCCAGTTTTGTCCACTTTTGTCAAGCTTTTGTGTAACCTATTTGTAAATAATACCTGGGTTAATAGAGGTTGTTGTCATACCTATTGATGATTGTTGTCTGTTTTTCTAAACTTCCACAATACAAAATGAGAAAAAGAAAAGACTCATGCTTAGACTTAGACTTAGACAAACTTTATTTTCATCTTGTTTACACAGAGTGTACAGTATACAAACATAAATTTCGATGCGTACAGCTTTACAATAGTGAAATCAACATTACCATTTATAAAGTGCAGCATTTATCAGAATGTAAACAGTTTAGCAAAAACAGGAAAACCAGTTTAAAGTCATGGTGCTAAAGACATTCACATGGAAAGGTTCAGTGCAGTGCAAAATGAATAAATATGGTGCAAATATGCCGTAGAACATTGAGATGCGTTCTATTTAAAGGGGTTATGAAAAAAATCAGCCATATTGGCAAATACAATGTTTTCATGTGTGATGCAGAATCTTGAGTTTCAACAGTTTAACAGTCTGATGGCAGCAGGTGAAAAGCTGTTGCAGAACCAGCTGGGACTGCAGCGAATGCTCCAAAGCCTCTTCCCAGAGGGCAGCAGGGAGAACAGTCCATGGTATGGGTGTGAGGTGTCACTGATGATGTTACGGGCTTTGGACAAAACGTCTAATATTGTATCGGTCAATACTAAAAGCTGCCATTTCTCTGCCGTATCATAAATTTAAAACAACTTTATTAGGCAAACTTGTGCTTCCTAGCGATTTTATTCATAAGCAACTTTTTTGCTTGTCATTTGCAAATAAAGATAATGAAAAGGGTTTTATGCTTCACAGATTCTTAAGGGACATTTGACATTATAAACTGGATATGGAAAATTCAAATGATATGATTGCGAGTTTTTGAAGTGGCAACCTAATGTAAGAGGCTTTAGTGAAGGTCTTTGTAACATTTTACTGTATTTGTAGTGTTGATACCAATAGTATGGAGGGATGGTTGAGGGCTTCTGTGTGAGTGCAGTGAGCGTGTTGGTTACCCTTCACTTGACTGTCAATCCCGAGAGTGTCTGCCTCCTCCTGCTTCTGGATTATGAGGTGAACACCGTCTGAATGCCGACCAGCACCAGGTTCAGTCTCTTTCTCTTTTGTCCCTGTGTGCCACTCTTCTCTGTCTTTCTGAAATAGATGTATTCACATGACACCACACACATGCTGGCTGTTCACACCTGCTGATTCTCTGTGTGACACACACACACAAAAAAACACACAGCAACTCATGCAGCTCATCCCCAGTGAACTGATAGTAAGTTGGCTTACCAGATTCAATTTATTTTTTTTTGGATTTTTTTTATTTTATTTTATTTTTTTTGTGAGGAGGTTCACAGACAAACTCTTGGCATGTAATCAATTATCAGTTTGTTTTACTGTGTAACACTGAGAGGGAGAGATGTTTTTTTTTGCACTGTTGGGTCGAGCAATTACTCTGATTGACCCAGTGGGAGCGCTATAATTACAGGTCAATAGTGTCCTTTTAAAGGTGATGTCTTTGGTTCAGCTTGTGGCAGCAAACCAAGCAACTATGTTGCACAAATGCTCAAATTTTTGCTTAAGGGCATTTATAAATACTTTTTCCAGTTGATGCAAAAACGTTGCTCATTTTGTTGTGCACTTAAATTGATTAGCAACATTGCTGTAGCCAAATAATGAGGCAAAATGGGAAATTATTTGTTGCATCCAGCTTTTGACATCTAATAGGATGAAGATGGTTGGTTGTTAGTGTTAATATAGAGAAATATATCTAAAAAGGAGAAAATCTGCTTTTAGAATATGTCCTCATTTTATTTTTCAACTTGATTAAATCATAAAGAGTAGTGTTAAAAACTATTTCAGAGTTATAGCTCTTGTCACATGCAGCGTTTTTGCATTCTTGTGAGATCTTTTGGTAAACATAAAGCTGTTCAAAAATAACACAGAATTTGTAGTGATTAAAACATTTTAGTGGAATCCCACTTGTGTTGTGCTGATGATCGTCTATTGATTATTCAGCTTGATTAGGGTTATGTTCTGGGACTGCGCACAACATGTCCCCAGTTTTGCATCAGACTTGCCGTGAATGAGACACGCTGACCCGCGGGGCGCTCCGGTCACCGCTCATCAGGCCTGACACTGCTCGATGGTGACAATGCTAATTGTCAACATCTGGGAAGTGCTTGCCATTCTCCTCTCCTGCGCAGTCTGAAACGTGGTGATCTGTCATAACATGTCAGAGGAAATTAGCATCAGCTGAACATAGATGGCTGGAAGAGGGAGGTGGGGGGGGGATCCCGCCAATTTTATAAGGAGCTTTACTGAGAGGGGGGTGGAGAGATACTGTCCAAGCTGTAGGAGGATAAATAATAAAAAAAAAATCACTTTAGCAGAATGAATGATGGAAATATTTTTCATTAGTTCCCCATATTATCTCTCTTTCATATCTGTACCTCTGAAAATAATGTTATTCTTTAAATTTTTCCAAAACTATAAAGAACTCCATTAAAGTTTAAACCAGTTATAGTTGTTGTCTATATATTATATGGATAACCACAGGTGCATCTCGGCAAATAAAAATATTCGTTATTAAAAATCTATCAATAATTTAGTCCTTTGCAGAAATATCAGACTATTGTGATGATGCAGACTTTATAAGTCACTAAGTGAAATACTTTGAAAATCAATCGATATTGGAGGAAATGACAAGACTTTATTACTTTTATATTTTGATTGCAAAAATTAAGATCAATTCAATAACAAGAAAAGTACCTGAATATGTTTAAAAAAAAACAACCAACAATGCTTCTATAAAAAAATCTTGAAAATCCTCTCAGAGTGAAAAAAACACAGATTAAGGTACTTACATTTTTTTTTAATCTACTTAGCTTATTAACTTTTTAACTTAATTTACAGTAGGTATCACATCATCCAAGCGCTCATCTAATTGTTCAAATGCCAAAATGACATGTTCAGCCACGTAGTAGTATCATTGCTGAATTTTTATATATAAACCTTGTGCTTCTACATAGACAAGCGTTATGGAAGTGACGAAAACAGTAACTTGCTCTATAAAGGGGTGCGATGCCAGAGGAAACTGGTTGGTCATTTGTGAGATAACTATGGGAACTAAACAAGATGACATTAGCTAATTAATTAGCCATGTTATCTGAACTATTAGCCTTTTGTAGGTTTTTTATTTTCCCAGCAGAACATGGCAAGGCTGATGTGTGGCACCCCTGTAGCTCCAAACATTTGCTCCATCTAGTTCTTTTTTTGACTACATTTATTAGCAGCACTATGGAGGTCTAAGTACTTTTGTTATTATGAATCCATACATCTTTTTAAAAGTTAAGGATTTTTTATTTTTATTTAGTCTATTGGCCCAGTTATTCAAATTCACTTTCTAAAATTGTAGCTCAAACTAAATGTTTGAACAAGATTTTCTCCAAATAAAGCTGGAAGAATGATGTGATTTCAAACATTCATTAATATAATAAAATAAAAAGTTTTAAGCCTGTGCCACAAAAAAATAGATCAAATTCAGGAGAAATCAGTCTTTAATTTGTATATATTTAAAAAGAAAAGGTACAAATACATCGATAAAAATATGTTTTTAGGGGATTTTGATGCTGCTTTTTTTTAGAAATAATCCATCACACAGTCTTTGTAGGATGGAGAATCTCACGTGCTTGTGGTAATTATTTTAGAAAAAGGTTGTAATCATAAGTTTCCGAATAGAGAGGGGTACAGATACCCTAATAATGTTAGATTTTATTTTTTTCCTGACAGGAAAGTGACAGTTTGTGGTGGGATGCCTTTGCTACCGAGTTTTTCGAGGAAGATGCTACCCTCACCCTCTCTTTCTGCCTCGAAGATGGACCAAAGAGATACAGTAAGAACACAACATACATATTTAAAAAAAAAATTTTTTTTTTAAGGAATGTTTAGGAGCTGTAAAGAAGTGAAGTCATCCTCAGCTTAAGAGTTTTTTTTCCCAGCTCTAATTCCAATGTGTTCAGTCATTCAACATATTCCATGCTGCACTCCCTGCTGCTTTGATTCTAAGCAAATGCTTTATCTTACTTTTATAAGCTTTACATTTTGCACTTTATGAGTCATTTTGCTTATCTGGAACCCGTAAATATCTTCCCAATGTTAATCATCAGCCTTCGGTATTGTCAATAATATGGATGTTTATGACATTGTAGGAGGGGAGATTTTAAAGCAGGTTGCAAAAGCAAAGCTTTGTGTTATGTTTCTGCAGCAAAACCGTAGCCTTCTTATAGATCACGACAGCTGTCTGTGGTGCTCATTATGCTTTCAAATGATTTTTTTGCAAAAGTGTAAAAAAAAAGAGAAAAATATTGTATTTTTTACATTTCTTTTACCTGCTACTTCCTTCCTTTTCAAAGTTTCCAGTCAAATAATTGATTTGTTACATTTCCCAAAATACCTCTATAGCACCTCACTGCAAACAACAACAAATGTGTGAACTTTACCAGTAAAGATTTTTACCCTGAAACATTTTTTTTGCTGTTTGTGTGTGTCTCTCTCTTTACTGTATCTTTTACTCTGTAAAACATTTGCTGAGCATTGATGCAATGTCACACCTAAATACTTGCAAATTATTTCTAAAAATGTCATCATAAGATAAACATACGGGTCTCAGTATCCACAAAGTACCTGTTTTATGTAAACACTGTTCTAAGATTATATACATTTTGATTGTTTACAGTTTAAAAACAAGCAGAGAATGTTTTGATGCCTGATGTGGTAACAAACTTTACAATTATTGATATGTAAAAAACACAAAAGTTTCCTTTCTAATTAGAATTTTTTTCCGATATAGTTGCAAGAGATTTGGACTGCATAAAACTAATTCTTGACCTAGTAGATAGAAGAAAAGTAAATTCATTGTGATTATAAAGGATACAGAACAATTGTTAGTCCGCCTAAAAACATTATCCATACACAAAGATGAAATCTTTCTTACTGCCCCAAGAATCAAAATAATTTAGTATTCAGTGTCATTTGAGCCATAAAAATAATAAAGGGGACAAAGATCCACTTTTGGTTCTGGAGCTGCTGGTTGCAGAACTCTGGTCAGGAGAAAAATGTAATTAAAGTCACAATTGCAACTTCATGAAAAAAAGAAAACAGAAAGTTGCACGTTTTATTTGAAAATTGCTCAATCCTAATGGCATTCAGGTGCCAGTAGAATAAAATTATCTTATATTTTCTATCTGATTATTGGGTAGGTCAAGCAGACACATCATGACCACAGGGCTGCGTGTTCACCCACCCTTTTATGTTGCTAAAATTACCCTCACCTCTTGATGCATGACTCAAACCACATCTCTGAGCATTTGCTCATGTATCTGGCACCAGTGGATCTTTTAAACCCAGTACATGCGTTGAATGGACTGTTTTTTTTTTCAGCACCAACCATACACTCTTGATTGGATCTGGAGAAATCGGAACCTAGATCAAAAACTCAAACTCTTTGGGTGTTCCTTACAGTACACCATTACTCAATCTTTTTTGCTTTGTGGCAGGTAGCTTTGTGTTGTTAAAAAAAGGCATCAGTGCATAATATTTTTTTATGATTTACATTGTATTCAGTAGTGCTACGGTAGGTGAAATGGGCCAATTTTACACCCAAATGGATGGCAGGACTCAAGACTTCTTTCATAACATTGTCCAAAGCATGCAGTCTCTTCCAGATGATTTCTTTTCCCATACTGCATTCTGGTTCCACGTGTTCTCCTGCAGAGGGATACATATTTACCTGGGCACCCACAAGATATAAAAAAGCATGATTCATTAGATCAGGAAACCTTCTTACAATTGCAGTGTGATCCTGTTACGATGCTTGTTGGTATTTTTGGCAGCTTACAGGGGTCAGAGCTGGTCTGCAGATATGAGACTCTTTATGTAATAAATCACCAGGCCCCGGCTGCAACAATTTGGCCCTTTTCAAAGTTGCTTGAATCCTTATGTTTAGCCATTTTTTCTGCATTAAGAACATTACATTTTTGCTTCTTTTTGTTTGCAATCCATTAGCAGATACATGAAGTGATGAAAAGATAATCAGGGCTTTTACTTAATATCTAGGTAGTTCAATGTTATGCCTGTTCGGTGTATGTGGGATTTTGCTTTTGTTCTGTATCCTGATGACTCATTCATTTTCATATCTTAAGAGATTGCCGTCTTTTAGTTTAGGAACTTCATTCTGAGCTCAAGAAACAGTAAGACTACAGCTTTACAGTTTGCTATCTAAAGTAAAAAGCAGATGCTCTTACTAAGTTTGTGATTTCGTCCTCCATCACATCTGCATGTTTTGTTCTGAAACATATTGAAAATCACACGGAGACAGATAAGGACGCAGAGCACTGAAACGAGCAGATGTGCGAGTGGCATCGGCCGCGTTTTTCTGCATGTGTGTCACAGCTCACCAGTGGAGGAGGAGGAGGGAGCGAAAGTGAGAACAGAGAGACGTGCAGTGGAGGATTGTTGTTAGCTGGGCTCAGCTTTGCTTTTCAAATGTAAAAATAAAAATCCCCACCGGTGTGGAGATGGTAACCCTGTTCCCCCGGGAACAAGAGGCTTAACACCATGGCGATGATGACTCACCGTCAGTCGTATCACATTCAGGTGCGCTAAGTTGCCCAAATGTTTGCAAAAGACCTACACCAGCAAACTTTAAATATACTCTCGCTTTTGTTTTGTTTTTTGTCTATGAAAAAAGTAAGCATTTAGCACGTATTGTTCAAATGTGTTCATAACCCACTACTGGAAATTAATATGATCAACAATAAAGATTTTAGGAAAGTCCTAATAGAATTCACTAGAGTCTGTCTCTGGTTTTGGCCAAAGCTCTAAACAGCTTGACTCAGCAAGGAGAAGGAATTTTTACAGTAAAGCTAATTAAAGCTTTGAGAATAGAAATCCTATTAGTTATATAACAGTGCCATGGCGGTAAACACACCAAAACAATAAAAAAATCTTACAACAGTTACCAGTCTCCTGGAGTCCCTAGCCTAATTAATGAAATCAATCAAATTTCGTTTCCTATAAAACATAATTTGGGTTTTTCTTTTAATGTCTCGGCTGTCATGTCATGGTAAGAAATCAGTTTGGCACATTCTCCTGTCAGAATGTCCCTACATTCCTCACTGTTAACAAAACATATTTTTACATTTCAACATTACATGCATACAAAATAAATAATATTCATGTGTAGCGTGATTAAAAAAGAAAGATCTAACCTTGTACCTTTTAAAGGATTGTAGTTTTAATGAGGAAACCTCTGGTATCGTTGTTATATTTTTAGCTGAGAGATACAAGACCGTGAACGTATCACACATAATTATGGGTAGTGGTGGCCTAGTGGTTTAGGGCATAGAGCTTGGAACCCTGAGGTTCTGAGTTTGGGCCCCAATCCCACAGACTGCCACTCTGGGTCTCTGAGCAAGACACTTAACCCCACACTGCTCCCCGGGTGCCACACAATGGCAGTCCACTGCTCCCCAATGGGATGGGTTAAATGGAGAGGTACATTTCTCCAATTTGAGATCAATAAAGTCCAATTATTATCATTATTATTACCTCTTAGCCAATATATACCCAGAAGAAAGAAACACATTTAGAATGAGGGATGCATAATATATTGGCATTAATATCTAGATTGCCTGATGTGGATCATTTTAAAGCATTTTGGTATCATATCAGCAGAGAAGATACTAGTAACCAATGTTTACTTCCATATACGTAATTGCTGTTTTTGTTGCATGAGGGCAAGTTGCTATTTGGACATGGTACAGTGATTGTGATGCAGCTTAGAATTGTGGTTGCTTAATTGCAGCAGACAAGCTTCTGTGGTCAGTAAATATCAGGTATTAGCCATGATGGCACAATTAGCGTCGAATATTGGCCCAAAATGCAATATTGTCGCATCCCTACTAAAAGCATATTAATAAAAATATGTCATTGTTATTTATCAAGGCTTTCTTAGGTTGTCTATTCTTTACAGTTAATTTGCTGTAATTAAGTATTCACATGTTAGCTATAAAGTAAATGGTCCTAGAAATGCTAAAAGTGATCTGATTAATATTAATATTAAATAATCTCACAGCTTCAATTCACATCCTATTGTCTTATATTTCTCTTTACTTCCCTATGTGGAGCCTTAAGATAACACAATCTGTTTAAAATGAATCTACCCCCTGTTTATTAAAAACTGCCACCTCCTGTGCATTCTATAATATTTATCTACTTTAGACGTAATGTAGATTATAGAAAATTCTTTTAAGTTAAGTTTTATCAAAATGTTGACACAGCCAGTGTGAAGTTAGACGTTTTAGATTTAAAGGCTATATGGCTCCATTTCCTTACCTGCCCTCTCCACGTTTAATAAAAAAAATGCACATGCACAACCCTGTACCGGTTCCCGAGAGGGAACACCTGTTAAACATGTGCGAGAGCATGCACGAGTAGATTTCTACTCATGCACGCTGTTAAAAAGTTGCTGTTTGCATCGCTCATACAAGATTACTTTCCAAAAGAAGATTTGCAATTTTTCCACTATGTCAGACTCACCAAAGTGAAAATGGGTACGAACACGTAGGACAGCCTTAAGTAAACATATCACCAGAATGATTGACAATTAGAAGGACCACTTATTTTGATGATCCACCCTAAAAAGACCATCTACTTTACTAAAACTAGAACTTTACTAAACTTTTTAAGAGTTGAGAACCATGACCAGAACTGTAGAGCTACAACATGAACAAGCAACAAATGGACCTGCAGCAACCATGAGAGAATAAAGCTGTAGAATCTGGGGCGTTGTTTTCTTTTGTTGGTCCAAAAAAATTCATTGCTAGTCTATGCTGAAAAACAAGAAAATCACTGTATTCTCTAACAGTCTTGCCATATTTTGCCAAACCTCATGAATTATTTCTTAAAAGAAAACTGTTTTTTTTGTGTGTGTGTGTGTGATTTTGTTTAAAAATGAAGTTTGAATGGAAAAAAAATCCTGTTATATATATATATAAATACACGATATAATGTGTTGTGCCTCAATAATTAATCTGCAGATGATTTTCAATAGTTTTTTTTCCCAAAAGAGTCCATCTGTAACAAACACGTGCTACTGAGTTAGTAAAAATAATTAGCACTGCAGATTTCTAAGACCTGCAGCCTTTCTTATATTAAAGTGATTAAATCGTATATGCAGTCATGCGAATCAAACTGTGGTATTGATTTTTAAATGTGCAAGTTAGTTTTAGTTTTGTTTCCTGATTTCTCTCCACCTCTGTTTTTAATTAGTCTTCATATTAAAGCTCCAATTTCTTTACTAGAATTATAAATTATACCTAATTATACCTAAGAAATTATTTTACCTAATGCAGTAACCCTGGGTTAACTTACACAGTTAATAACCCCAGAACTACTTCTTTTGGATCTCTTAAATAACTCCATTATATGTTGAAACGGGCTCATTGTACAAAGTCATGAGAATTCTCGAAAAAATGGAGAAGAAATAAAAGGTTTTCTTTTCTTGTTCATGTTACAGCTTTTCACACATTTAAGTAGTTAAATGTATTTTCCATCAACATAAATAAACAAGAAGCATCTTTTGATTTAAAAGAAAATGATATATAAAAAAACAATCCTGATTTCTTTGTATTTAAAAAGGGAGCAAAAAACACAGTGACATGCTCACAAGGGTATTACTTTTAGAAAATGTATACAGTTATATCTCAAACTATCTATAAACATCTCTCTCTCTCTCTCTCTCT
>NW_015151751.1:126747-188126 GCF_000732505.1 Cyprinodon variegatus
GTTATATAGAACTATTTTTATATCACAGAGATGTCTGTCCTCCATCATCCTTTGTTTTCATTATTTTCTAGTTTGCAGCTCAGATATATAAGCTCCTTCTGAACATTGTTAGTCTCCATTCTTAAGCTTTCCTGCTTTCTCCATTGCAAAAAAAAAAAAAAAGAATTAATGTAAATGTGCCCACCAGTGACCTCACTCTAAAATAATCCGATAGCTTCCAGCTCTGTGTAAAGCGCTTAATACATGTATTTACTGTCATGCAGGTCAGAGCAATACTGACCAGTGGAGGGGAAGAGTGTGGGAAGTGGTTAGTGGTGCTTTAGAAGCAGCCATACGGAAATTTTTCCTGCAAAACAAAGGATTCTATCCTAATCTATAGAGCAGCTGTATCAAGTCTGAGAGTAAACCCTTTGCTGTAGAATCAAAAGATTATTACTGATGCTGAAGAAAGTTTAGAATTCCGGTATTTTTGCAAAGAAAATTCAATGTTTATTTAAAGAGCAAATGTATGTAATGGAAAGAAAACAAATGTTATTGTACAGCTTCTGTCTCTAACTCATTTTCATTTGTTTTTATGTTCATTTTCATGTTTTCTCGTTTTTTTGTACCAAGTACATTTAAAATCCTCACATTGTATGATGTATAAAAGCATAATATATAAAAATGGCGGTCCTTGTTGGAATTAAATCGTATTTATGTAAGTGGCCTACATGATAATTGCAAAAAACAATCCTTTTACTCAAGTCTGAGGTGCTCTAATTTTATAATGTTGAGCGTAGGAAAAATTAGAAAAGCTAATTTACCTAATCTGTTTCTTTATTGCGAGGACCGGTGTTGGGGTGTTTCGTCTCCAGCTGCTTTTCAGTGGCGCTTCTCAAAGGAAACAGCTCATATTGAAAATAAGTGCTGTAAATACTGGAGGCTCTCTTTATGGGCACTCTGTGTGCCTGTTTTCGTGTTGTCATTTTGAAATCAGTTTAAGTATTTAGTTGATAAAAACACAGTTGGTGCAGACTAGTTTCATTGACAGTTAAATAGTTAGCCTTAGTGTTCTAAGGGAAAATAAACTCCTGGTCAAAATCTCAATACATGTATTTGCATTTTTTGCACAGAACAAATCATTCGTCAGCCAGATGTTATTGTAACTATTATATAGGCTTTGATATTGACAACTTTTCAACAATTTACAAATGGTAACTTGTGCTTAAGCTGGATAAAACTTCTTGAACTCTTAAGGCCACTATATACACCATAAAAAGATTTTGTATGTGTTAAAAGTTTTTGTTGATACTTTAAAAATTCTTCTAGAAAAAGTAATTTTTAGAAATTTAATTTGTTTGTTATTTTTTTCTTTATTTAGTCATGAATTTGTGTTATATTTAGATAGTAGAGATAAAGAAGTCAAACTCTAGTCTCTAATGACTAAAATGAAAAATGTTCACGTTGGATAAATGATATCTTGCCTGGCTTGACATAGAATTGCTTTAGGTTTTAATTTTGATCAACATTTCTTCATCTCATCATCTTCTGCTTTTCTTTTTTCCAAAAATGAAATAACTGTGCGAAAACCTGTAATTAAATCAAACATATGTATAATAAGGAATGAGGAGGAATAATGATAATAGTTTAAAATATTAATATGCATTAATACTAAAATATAACTAGATACTGAATTTTTTAAGTTTTCAACTTATAAACATATAAAACAAAGTTGTATCAACTGGATTTGATTACTTGTTACCAATTGAAGCAATGCATTTAAAGGTATAATGGAGGATTTTCACAAATTTTCTAAAAGACCCACCCTATTCACAAAAATTTTTTTACAACAATGTACCTGCTCCTGAGAGGAAAGGCCTATTAAACGCCTGTGAGAGGATGCACAAGCCAATTTCTCATTGTGCACTCTCTGTTTAAAAGTTGCTGTTTGCATCCCTCATAAAAGCTTACTTTCCAAAAGAAGATTTGCAATTTTTCCTCAATGTCGGACTCATCACCGGTAAATGAAAATGAGGACGAGCACCTAGGATGGCCTTAAAACATATCACCAGAATGATTGACAATTAGGAGGACCACTTATTTTGATGATCCACCCGGAAAAAGAACATCCTCCACTATACCTTTAAGTTTAAGAGTGTATGGGGACAAAAACAGGGAGGGGCTGGCCCCGCTTGTACAACACGCCCCCTTTGTCTTTTATAGAGGGCTGAAGAAACAAGCCAGATTTTCCCAGTTAGTAACCACTACTCTCAAAATAACAGAGCCTCACCTGACAGGCTTGTCATCGTCCAGCTGCAAATAACTCATCTTGGTAGCATTTACTTAACCAATTATACAACTAATTTACAAGCACTGCACATGTTGTTACCTTGACAACCAGTAATTAGTATATACTATAGTATCTCAATTCAATACTTTTCTCAAATACTTTTGCTCCTTTTAAAATGTGATAGTTTGCCAATAAGACTTAATTCTTGCACAACAAACATCTATCTATCTATCTATCTATCTATCTATCTATCTATCTATCTATCTATCTATCTATCTATCTATCTATCTATCTNTCTATCTATCTATCTATCTATCTATCTATCTATCTATCTTCTGTGTTAATCTGCGTATTTTATTGTTTTGATATATTTTACTCATCAGTGAATTTGCCTAAATGAATCTGATAGTCTGAAGAACCTTAACATAAGGCTGCTGAAGAATTACACCTTACGCATCTAATAAAACGCATCTTTTTTCAGATCCCAAATTGCTGCCAAGTGTGATCTATATATATGAGCGGCAGCTACCATAACAGACACAATGCTTACCAAGAGGATCTGTATTATTTGTTGCTCTGCTTTCTCCAAAGATATGATGAGTACTAAATATTAGCTTTGAGACTCTTATGCCTCAAATATGACATAATATTTTATAGTTTCATAAGAAATAAAATCTAATAAAGATTTGTAATTTCAACACTGTTTATCAGTTTGATTAAAAAATGTTAATGACTTCCTATTGGTGTCATATTTTCATGATTGGACTTAAAGTGGCTCATTTAAAATATTATATATCGACATGCATCAGTTGGTATAGGCTGTTGTTTTACTTTTTTTTATATAACTCTATCAGATTATGTCCTAATTCACAGTGGACTAAAAACTCAGCTGGGTATCTTGCCCAGCTTTGCAGTCTATGAGGCATCTGATGAAAGCTTCACTCCATGATGCAATCAAAGAGCAAGCCTCATTTTAGCAGAAGTTCAAACAAGAAGGGGGAACTCTGCGTGTGTCGTGGGCCGGTTGAGGGCAAACTGCAAAAAAAAGTGTAAAAATAATATTCACATTGCATTTGCCATTCATCTTGTCATCCTTGCATTGCAATTTGCAATTATTGCAGCGATGAAATGACCCCGGCTAATTCTCTTTTAGCAAGTGTAAGGACGTAATGAGGAGGCAGAAAAGACAGAGGATTCACTGTAACACAGGGAAGGAAATGAGCCAAAATACCTCTGCCTTAAAGTTATGTTAAGAAGAAACACTCAATGGCATTAATAGAATATTTCGAGTAATAAGTATAAACATTTAGTTCTGTGATAGTCTGATAATGACATGAATATTTAGCCTTATTGTAATGGGCTTATTAAGCACTCAGATTATTATTCAATATAGCAGAAATTGGATTTCAATTACAAATAGATATCTGGAAAAATAACAAATCTGGAAAGAATCTGCTAAAAAACTCCATTCTTCAGGGACGTATCTAAAACCTCTCCAGAACAAAGCCATAGAGTAATAAAGGATAATGATAATGCTCTGCATTATTAATGACAGGAACAGTGAAGCAGTAATGTATGTATCAGATTGCTCATTCTAACTTTATGTTGTAGTGCTGAAGACGTCAGATATCAAAAACATTTTCTTTGGCCAGTTCTTCTGTTATTAATGTGTAGAAATGCATTCATTAGAACTAAATAAAACTTGCTGTAAAATGTATCATATATTATAAATTCTCATTTATAATAGTTTAACCTTTTATAGTGTAAAAAATTGAAACTTATTAATACACAGATCCAAATGTTAATCATTTTATCAAATTAATGGGATTCTACGAGATTTTTGTACACTACTGCAGGACGTTTGCAGCAGAGGAGTGGTTCTGTTTGGGTCTAGCTTGTAAGTACACATTTTTAGATTTTGATTAGGTACTTTTAATCCTCGTCAACAGTTTAGGCTTTGTCTTGTGTGTGTTTGTGATGCTCCAGAGCCTTTTTGCATGGTAGTGGTGTTCTGCTCTGGGAGGCCATTAGCATCAGAAAGTGATGTGCTTAAATATGATGATATGTGTTAGAGCAAGTTTTACATGAAAGCAGGACACAGCGTTTCCTATCACAAGGTTGCATTTTAATGGACAGAGATTGGTCATTTCTGTCATATTTGTGTGTTGTTGTTTTTTTTGTTTGATTTTCGCTGAAAGATTAATGATAAATGCTCAACATTGCATTAATCACTTGGTAAATTTTTAATAAGATTAATTATTTTTCATCTGATTTTTTTTTCTATTAGGCAGGTACCAGCCTTAATCCGAACTAAGAATAAGAATAGCAAATTAAAGAAGGAAGAACTTAAGAATATTTTTCATTATTTTAATAATTACTAACTCTGCTCAAGTCAGTTTCAATTCACTTTATTTATATAGTGCCAATTCACAACACATGTCATCTCAAGGCACTTTAAATTTAGCAATGCTGGAAAAAGATTCAGAAAAAAACAAAATAAAAATTAAGAATAATAATTTTTCAGGAATGCTTTATGAGACAGTTTGTTTCCAGCCTCAAGAGGGCAACATAAAGTTTTGGAGAAAACATTTTATTCTCCTACAGATTGTCATATAAAGATACTAACAGGCAGTTCTTCATTTCTTTATTATGTTTAGAGAAACCCCAACTTCACTGTTTAGCTATTTAACGTTGCACTCTGGGACATAAAAATTATATTTTTAGGCAGTTGGTGCATATTAATGATGCATTATCACAAAGTTCAGTCCACTTTATTATTAGAATGGGACCATGTCTGCAGTTCTGCACACTTTTTATATTTTTATATGTTTTTTTTTATTATTATTATTATTATGCTAGAGCAACAACAAATGTTTATATCTGCGTGTGTGTGTCCCATTGACTGTTTTAAGTATTGGTTTGCGAGTTAAAGGTATCTCAGTGCTTCTGTGGTGGCGGTTGTTTTGAAAGGAGGAATGAGAGATGGGGGAGCAGGCGGCGGTGTTCGAATCTGCTTTAGAGAGATGGAAAGGATTGAAGGTGTGGAGCCGTGATTGACAGGTGGGATGATGCGGCCCTGGCTCAGCTGCAGCACTGAGATGTAGGCTGTTACTGATTGACAGTCGAGCCCAGACTGGGAACCTGGATTGGCCACAAAGAAAGAGAGACTGAGAGAAGGAGCTGCAGAGGAGAGAAAAAAAAAAATCATAGATTCCAACATAAATATCCAGCCTTAACGCTCTGCTGTGTAGTCTGCTTCAGAATAGTTCAACACTGCCATCTATTGTAAACTAGGCTCGTCCTATTTTAATGAAATCACTCACAACTGACGTCCTGCCATGTCTTAGGCTGCTGTGGAAAAAGTTTTTGAAGGCAAAGACACAAATGGTGAGAAGATTAAACGACTGTAAGTCTGTCAGAAAACAGAGCATAAAAAACGAAAAAGAAATGTTTAAATAAGAAGACATTCTAAAAATTTCAAAGGAAAAGGAAATACATTTTTCCAGCACTAAATTTGTAATAAAGCTGTGAAAATGTAAAAGATTGTGACTTTTAACATAGGTAGACACATTGTTATGAATAACATTTTATTCAAAGAACCAACCGAAAAAAAAACAGCAAATGTGATTTGCAGCTAAATTAAACTGCTGTATTGTTTCAATGGTGGAATCTTACAGGTTCACAGAGAATGAAAGAATAAAAACATCTAAAACCTTTTTTGAGGGTTCCCTCTTTGTTTTATGCTTTAAAGTAATATTAACATAATTTTTCTCTTTTCATTTGATCAAGAATTTTAGATACTGAAAAGACGTGGGAGATTGTAATTTTTAAGGTCACAACTTATTCATTTGTGGGATTAATCTGAAATAATTGAGAAACTAATTGAGAAAAATAATGTTTCTGAGTTTTTTTTTTTTACTTTGGCAGATCTGATTAATCTGAGTAGTGGTATCAGTTTAAAGTATGATATCCAAATTGTTATGAAAAAAAAAATTATTCTAAAACTGTTGCCTCCAGCCTCACAGGCTCTTTCCTGACAAGTCCTGCTTGTCGTGACTTCTTCAGAAAGCCCTTCTGCCCTCTGCTGTAAGGAGCACAAGATGCATGCAGCTTCTGTAGACTTTATGAATTGAAAAAAAAACAAAAAAACATGTCATTGCTCTCAGTCAGCTCCTCAAACATCTCCTAAGTGGCTATAAACTGAGAAAGAAAATAATCTTTACAATGTAAAAAGTGAGAGGAGATTGCCTTTTCTGTAGTTCAATAAAAATGAGCGTTAACTCACTCAGTATAGTGATTCCAATCACAGAGCAAAGAACAGTACTGTGTGGAAATATTTTAATATTTTTATAGTGGTATTTAGATGGCATTGGATATATTGATATTTTGCTCAGCAAAAAAAAAAAAAACAACAAAAAAACATGGCAATATAAAATGATCTTTAGTTTAAGTAAAAAAAAAAAGAAATCAAAATAGCTGAAGATATGCAGCTCAAAGTAACTACCCCCTGCAGAGTTGTGTTGTGATATCAGTATTCTGATTGTATCAGCTTGTTTTTACGCTGAGACAAACACTCAAACACTGAGCTGCTTCTGTATCTCAGCAGAGCTCTTTCTCCTTTAATGGGTCCATCTTCTCCCCTCATTTGTGTTTTTTGCACTTAAACTCCAACTTTTCATTTTGTGGATGCATTTTGTGTTTACATTCATCAGAGAGAAATATTAGGATTTGCATTCAAATAAAACCTTTTTGTCTGTCTTAAAGTCTCATTCCTCCTACATTATCTACTTCACAACAGGAGCATTAGAATAGATCATTAAAACCATGATTATATATTTGTATCTCTTCTAAAGCTGGATGTTTAGTGTTTTTGCATAAAAAAACAAGCATTTCTGCTTTTATAAATCCAATGCATCCAAAGAGCTAATGAAAAAAGTTCAAACTTGTTCTTAAAAGTGACACTTTTCCGAAATACATATTTAAAACAATGGTACAACAAGGCTGAGTTTTTAGGTCTGTTATAAATTGGCATTTGTTGATTGGTTGAATGATGTTGTTTAATTGTGTGTTTTACTTTTTACCTTGTATTTGGAAATGGTTCAGAGGTTTTTGAAGTCTTTATTCCAAGTTGGGGGTTTTTGCTTCTTACTGGTATTTAAATCAAAATCTGAATTGCTTTTCTTGCATCTAAAACTTCAGAACAGTTGCTATTTAAAACTTTTATTGAGCATTTTAACTGCCATATAGGCAGTTATTCCCTTGATATTTCCAGAAAAATATTATGATATGAACTGTAATTTATTCTAATAACATCTAACTCTTCTTACTAATTACAAATTCCCAAGACTGAGAATGGTTAGAAGAAGAATTATATCATTATTTATTTCCTAATTTCAGTCATATATGACATAATTGTCATATTGATATAAACAAACAAAAAAAAAGCCTAAGAAAGACAGAAAATGGTATAGGAAATATCATGTCTCCATTACAGAATAAAATTAGATTGCAATAAATAAATATATTAAATTATTGTCCAGCCCTCTGAGTAACCTAACATTCTGAGATAATTATCGCCTATATCTGCTGCTAATGGATCATAACTTCATTAAACAAACATGTCAGAGTTTGGGAAAATTATATACTTACTTTTATAAACACAATATTGTTGCTGCAGTTATTAGTATTACAAGTTTCATATGCAAGGTGGCCATATTAGATTTTGAAGTCTGGTTGGTGAGAAACATCCAACATTTTCTCTTAGAGATCTGACTTCAGAGCGTTGTTTATATTACTGATCTACAACTTTTAGTTTCAACCACTGATCTAGTCCAAATGGAAGATAGCTTTTTTTCTTTTATTGGTCCTCCGGTACTAGTGTTTTAAACTGTCTACCGTTTTTGCACATTCCTGCTCTGCATTTCTGGCTCTTAATCCAACAGCAGAAGATTAGACAGTTGTCAGTGCAAATTGTTCTCAAATGCTCTAGGGGCATAATTCAGACACAGAACAGACATGTTCCGTTTCTGTCCATATAATTAAAAGCATGGCTGAGAAAAGAGGCGGCAGAGAGCCTCCGGTTGTGCTGGTTTCCAGGTGCCTGAATGAGGGTGGGAACCATTGTATGTACTGTAGCTAACAGGAAGAGGGGACCAGCTATCGGAGGGCACCAGCTGTCCATGAGGATGGGCAGGTCTACTGGCTTCCTGTTTCTCAACACTTTGTGAGCCCTGCAGCCAAACAAAACCAGCTTTCCTTTCCAGTAGAAGAAACAATACAATTCCCAGATCACTCTCCTCTGCTTCCATCCTGCCCTCTCATACCCTCCTTTCTTCTAGTTCACTTTTTTATCATTTCTCTTCATGCTCTTATTTTGTTTTATCTTAATCATTTTATAATTAAAATTCTTAAAAACATGGTCCAACAGAAGCTAGACCCTGTTTAGCAATGAGGTGACTTCTAGACAATGCTACAAAATTCTAGAGAGCTTTCTTATCTTTTATATTTTTGATATTTTCTTTTTTATTTTCATTTTTTAGACTGTTTTCCCCAGATCTGTTATTTTTGTGCCTTCAATTAGTTTGGTTAAAGATAATAAGAGATCTTAACTTACATTATATATAAAAAACAAAACAAAAAAAACAACAACCCAGTGTTCCCTGAATAATAAAAATCTAGTGAACAAGCAATTTTCAAATGAATAATGGCACCCTAAATGTTTCCACATCGAAAAATATGTTTTTTTAGTCACTATCTCTGGGCTTTAGATGCGAAATCATTGTAAACCCCACTTTGTAGTTCATTAAATAAACATTGTATTACTTTGAAACTATTACTGGAAAGTCTCCCATGTGGTCTCCTACTGTACACCTCTGTGATTTGTTGTGCCAGAATGAAATTTGTGAATGGTGCAAGTCCTGATGGAAAAACATGCATTTCATGAAAAAATGAAGAGCGAAATGCAACTCAAGCTTTTAACAGTAAAAGATTTCAGAAAGCCCAGAAAGATGAGCTCTGAGAGACAACAGAGGGGGAGTTATATCAATAATAAATATAGCTGCACACTTTTTGTGTGTAGCATCTATACACAGTGTACGGTTGCTACACACTCAAACACAGGCATAGACAAAATCATCTGTTTACACATTAAGAATAGTGATTTTATGATAAAACAGAACATGCAAACAAGCTCTATCATGTTTCTGTAAAAACACATACACAGTTATAGGAGGAAATGTGGACGTCATTGTCATTTTAAGAGTTTGCACAGTAAGTGGTGCCTTGCAAACACATTTTCAGAGCATACAGAGATATGAATGTGCATGTTGACGTTCCCTGAGCTTTATTGATACATAACAAATATTTATATATAATACAGTATGCTGGAGACCCATCAGTCTCCTAGTTGTATGAAAGACCTGCACCACTTCACTTGAGCTATTAAATGTTTATGTGGTACTCTACCGTATCATCCTTCACTAAGTCGTCTTTCTTTTCAAACACGCTCTCCTACACAAACGCTCTGGTGGCAACATTAAATAAATTCACAAATTCTAGGTGGTGCAGAGAAGGATCTTTGGATTTTGTGAGCATCTTTTAAACAATCCATTTTTACTGCGCTCTGTGTTGATAAAAGTTTCGGACATGTTGAACTGAAGATGCCATGATGATGAATCCTGTGGTTACAGCTCAGAAGGCTGCTCCTAATCAGATAGACCAAGTTGTTCACTTATTGCAGAAATGGGGGTTTTTAGTGTCATTTCCATGTGTGGTGATGTTAAAATGACTTTCAGATAAACATTGGGCTCATCGTAGCTGTAGAAACCAAGCAGGTAAATGCAGCTCTGTTTTAACCTTTAGAGAGGTTGAAGTCAAAATTAACCATTTATCTCAGTTGATTTTTTTTTTATAGGTTCTAAAATTCACCAGAGGATGTAAGATAACATATCATCTCAAACTTTTTAAGATCTTTTAAAGGATTTTTGGACCCTTTTTATTTAATCAATCTTTTGACGCAGCATGCAGCATCCACCCCAGTGCCACTTATTACCCATTCAGAACTGATCTAGAGCTTTTTGACAAGGTCTTGTTTCTGCTGTGACTGGTCCCTAATGTATTTTATTATTGAACATTTTAACTGTTGTTACAAATTAGCTTCATACCTAGCAAAATATTTTTATTTCTGCAGTGGTCAAAACAATAATCTTAATTTGGTAAAAAGTTAAATGCAAAAAACGCACACTAAAACTTTTATATATAATTATATACTGTAAATGCAGATGTCAGAGAGTTGCAACACTATAAAATACATAAATACATAAGGGCTTCCTTGGCAAAATTAATACATTTTTATTCCAGGGGCAATATCTTGCCCTGCAAAATTTATAAAAAATCTTACTTTTAATCTGAGTGCATTATTTAGAGGGAGGTCAGACTTAAAGAGATTATTGTTTTAAGTATTTTGAACCTTTACAGTTTCCAATACCTCTGCTGGTACACTCTTATACAGCTCTGCTAACAATATTGATATTTCAACATTATAACAAACATTGAATTTTCTGCTTTAGATTTCCTAAATCTGTTAAAACAGATTTTGTTTGGCTCTTTTAGAGGAAACGTCTCGGAGCCGAGCAGGTACCACTGCGTCTTATAGATCAGAGCCTAGTTATCAGAGGGCAAGCAGTGCAAACTGACACTCATTACTGTTCATTTAGGCTCACCAGGAGCTTTATTCAAAGAGGGACTGTGATCTAGTGTATGTGTTTGCTGTTAATTCACTGTATCAGTGGAGTCTGTGATCGAGTGTTTGATGGAGAAATCATGTCTGACTGTGTTCATTGTGTTTGAATTTATGCAATTCATCTCTGTGTTCTGGCATTTTCTTGTGCTTTCCCATATGTCCTGCTATTTGTTGAGTATTTAGCGGTTTTGCTGGTGATGGGGTGTCCTTGTGTCTTCCTCCTGTGCGTGCGGTGTCCTCCCGGTGGAGCTGTGCCTTGGGGGTTTGCACAGCTGCAGGGAGGGAGGTCTGCTGAATTATGGATGGAGGTGAAGAGGGTTGGCCCCTGGGGGTGGTGTTGGTGGATGGGTGGGGGTTGGATGCTTGCACCCCTCTGCTCTGAACACTTCCGACTTTTGACCACCCCTCCCCCTCATCACCAGCTCACTTGGTTTTCCCAAACATTTGCCATCCATGCATGAGGTTGGATGAGGTTGACTCTGGACAATTCTGCTACTTTGTTTTCTTTAAAACCTTTTTTTATTCTCTTTAAAGCAAAAGTTAAAACAAGAAGGCTTCATTTTTTCCACCATGTTCGATTGCTGTCAAAGAAAAAGCAAAGGAATTTTTTTTGCCATTAGCTCACCAGACCATGTGGTGTTGCTATTCAAGCGTTTGTTTCATTTTAATGGCATATAAATAAAAATAACAAGAAAGTTTAACTTCAAACCAGTGGCGGCTGGTGGAGGTTTCTCCAATGGGGGCTATAAATTCTAAATAGATGTATACCAAAAACCAATCAAACATATACTAAGTTATCACACTAGTATATTTATATGAATGCCAAAAACAAAAAAAAAAATTTGAAAAACACTTTATAGAAACAAAACATAATTTATTGTAAAGGTTTACTTTTTGTACATAAATCTTACCAAACATCTAGAAAAGTAAACTGTATTATATTATTTTTCATTTGAATCCCAGATTGTTCACTCTTCTTTGCTTTAAAACAGTCATACCTGTCTTTCTCCATGCTGGGTCAGATGCTGACGTTTGAAGAAGGAGGCATGGAAAGCAGAATAAAATGTTAGCCTTGCTACATGCAGGTAGCCAAGCCTTGTAGCTAAACCAGGTCCTGGAAAAAGACAGAATGAATTGTCTCCATCTGTCTTTGGACTGCTGATTAATTTTGATCTTCGGCTGATCAGGTCCAAACGGTTTCACATCCAGCTCTTAAGTTTGCTTCCCTCCCGCGACTCGGCCTGTCAATCATCCGCACAACTTTGACGACAGTTACTGTCTCCAGGGCGTAACTTTGGAACATCTAGAGCTCTGATTTACTTCTGTATTGCATAGGAGCTACTGCTCATGTACAGCTTTTAATGAGAGTCAATTGGAAAACATTTTTGCGCCCTAGGATGGAAATACGTCACCAATCCAACAAAAAAAAAATATGCTCTACGTCATTAAAGACTAAATATTTATCTTGCACATCTAAAAAATATATATGAATATTTTATTTATTTTTTTTTAAATGTCTTAATCAAGGTCTATGGGCTGGTGGCGCGGTGCCCTAGCGCCCTCTAGTTGCCAGCCGCCACTGCTTCAAATTATAATCAAGAGCCCAATCAAAATACCCTTATTACAGAAATGACAAGTTATGATCATCTTATTGCTTACAGTTGTTGTCCTGTATAGGTTATTGCTAAAAAGCTTGCTGTATTCATGCATATTTGAAGAAAGTTGAGTGGAGAAAAAGTTTGGTAGATAAAGATGCATAAGGAAAAGGAGTATTCCCAGCCTTCAGTGTGTTATTAATTGGATAACTTGTTTTCCAGCAGGTGTTGCTACCAGCTTATACTACCAAAACGAATCTATTACCTTAAAGGAGCTATAGGCAGGAATTGTGAAAGATTACACATTAATATCCAGTTTATTTAATACTAATTAGTGATAAGACGTTAAAAAACAAAACCAACGAGCTCACCAATGTATCTCTCTGTTACGTTGAATGAGCTGGGTGCTGCATAAATCAGGTGCTGAATTATTTCACCCTTAGACCTTTTGATGTGACATAAATTACTGCTGAATGCTCACAATAGTCAGCTTTGATACAGGAAGTCACAGTTGTTTCCGAGGTAATAGTAGAAGATTTGCTTGACATAGTGTTGGTGTCATAAAATATGTGCAGCGGTCTTGTAGTAAACTGTCCCTTAGTAGATAATGTTACAGCACGACTAGTGCAGTGCTGTGAACATGTTCTGTACGTGTTTCTCTCAGGTCGCTCTTCTCTTATATCCTCATTCTGTCTGTAGTTCCAAATCAGGAGTTTAGTGAATAAACTTATTAAGTTCTTCTGTGTTATTGGATGGTAAAGGATCCAGTTTAATTTGGAACTGAATTTTGATTTTTTTTTTTTCTATATACCAGCTAAACATTTGAGTAAAAAGCATGTTTATGGGACTAAATGACTTTCAGAAAAGCTGTTCATCTTATACTTTTCAGCTCTGTCTTAATCGCCAAGACTTTGCAAAGAAAGGGTTTTCTTCTTCCATAATTTTAACAATAAAAACCAACGTGTTTTTCTCTGCAATTAATCCCAATCTGAAAAAAAAAAGAATGTGAAAATGGCCCTTTGACTTTCTTTTGGGGGGAAATACTTCCATAGTTTTGTAGATGTATTGAAATAGCTGCATTGCTTGCAACTAAAAGACAAATAAAGTAAAACAACCTGGAGTTTTGGATTTACATAAAGAGCTGTTACTTCTCTGTTTTTTGGGGAATCAACCCCTGTGCATATATATATGATTTAAGAAACTACTAAGATAAATAAGAGCTGTAGATATTTTTCAGTGTAGTTCGGTTTGTCCTCTTTATAATGCAGTGCTTGTGGGAGAAATTCAAACTGCCCAAGGGGCATGATTTCTTTGATGGCTTCCGATGAATGATTTTTATATTTTTTTTTAAACAAACATAGAAAAAAACCCCAAAACGATCAGCAACGTTCTTTGGGAAATTAAAGATTTTAACAACTGTTTAATGTAAAGCTCAGTAGTTTACACACCAAGGCTACAAATACTTTATTGCAGTGTTAAATTATTTTTGGAGTGTGTCAGCAAAGTTCAGTTGTTTTTCTGTTTCCCCTAAAAATAGAGTTAAAGTATGAACCGTATAGTAACTAAAGTTTTTTGTTTACTTGACACTTTATATGCTAGAAATGATTGATTGCATTTTGAGTTCCATGGTTTAAATGAGGACATTTTCTCTCAGTACTTCATCCTGGGCTCACAGCTGCTTTCCTTTTTAAAAATGTAATTATGATCTACATGAACACCAGTTTGCTTTATCTTAAATGTGGCAGTGTCATAATGATGTGCTGTGGTCTGTTCATGTGGACAACGTGTTTTAATGAAATTTGTTGGGAGGTTTTTTCTTCTTTTTTTTTGTTTACCTCAAAGTAAAATACAGCAGCTCCCAAAATGACAGAGAGAGAGAGAGAGAGAGATTGAATTAAAGTTTTATGACTGATGAATATTTCATGTTCTGGGCAGTGATTCCCACATTCTGGTATGTGTTCATGCAGTTGTGTGTGGGCTCTAACTTGCAGAGGCTTTTGTCTGTTAGTGTATTTTTTTCTTCTGCAATTTAGAAACCATGGTTTAATCCACTCTATTAGAACTTCATGATTATGTGGATTATTTTGCATGGTAAATATCAAACCTCACACTGGGTTTCTGGGCTGTATCATTAGGTTTCTCAACTTCAAACTCTTTGACAAAAGTTTTTCTTTCTGAGGGCAAATTCATTTTTTTTTTTATATCATATTTGCAAATTGCCTTATTAGATGAGTCAAAGCTAAAATAACATGTTCACCATCAGACAGAAAACATTAGTTTGCTTTCTCATCTACAATCATTTTCCGTGATTTTCAACTGCACTGACTCATCCATGTTAGAGTTAACAATGTATTTTTATTGTGTAATAAATTGATGATTACACATTGATTACACATTTAAAATTTAAAGTTTTTTGTCCACTCTGATCCTAACTCAGATTTTTAACTATTTCTTATATGATCCGGTCCTGTTTTTCAATACAGTAAATGTCTTTAGCGTTGCCGTTGATGACTTCCCCTTTTCTGGGACTGAGTCGCCGGGGGCTCAAACACCCTTTGACACCCATTAATTTAGCCAAGTTGTTAAAGAAAATGTCGAGTGCATTAATCTTTTACATGGATTGGTGTTCTGATTGCAAATTGTTTTAGGAATCTTTCTGTTTTTTGACCTGAAAACATTTTTTTTCTTAATTTCTTTTTGATATTCTAATACTCTTTTGTTGACTCTCCTGTGTGATATTGTCAGTTTTATTGCTTTTTTTGTTTGTTTTTTTGAGCGCATCCCTCCTATATTTTGGTGAGTCACAAAGGACCAGCATGCATTTAAAAAAAGGAATGCCGTTTCCTCTCCTGTGAACGTACCTGTTCTTTGTGATGTACTTTGCAACAGTGGTGGTTGTCAAATGCTTGACATATAGTTAACTTAATCAGTAAGCCAATGATCTGATTATCCTCCCTGTTGACTCAGTAATGGCAGCTTCTGACAGGTATTCAGATATACATATTAATCAATAAAGACAGATGTGTATTGGCCCATCAGTTTAGGTCCTCATAAACCATTGATTAAGCTCAGGGATCAATATGCCATCCTGGTTTTAATCATTGGATGATCCTCCCCACCAGTCATCAACAGTAGTATACATGTACACTGAAAGGGAATGATGGGGTTTTAAATTGAATTTTTTAGCTTAGTGGATTGAAGTGCAACACATTATGGGCCTCATCTTCAGACTAACTTTAAAAAGTGCTAAAAAATAGACACAAAAACTATGCACAGTCACCTTCAGTTTGATCATTAGAATATGATCTGCATTTTCATGAAAACACATACAAAACAGCGGCCACTGCACACACAAATAAATAGCTCTGCACCTTATATGTAGGTCAGTTTTGTGTGTGAAAACAAGTATAAACACATTTTAGTTAAACTCCTCCAAGTTTGCAGTTAGCACAAAAATAAATCTAAATTAAATCGAAAGGGCAATATTGTTTAAAAAAATTGGATTTGTTCAGAACTAGTTTCAATACTGAAAACCTTTTGGTGATCAGTCCACATTTATTTCTAAGCCAGCAAAGGTTTATAGATATTCAAGACAATATCAAGTTGCAGATATAAAGAATATTTTCACAGTTGTTTTTATTTTTGCCTTTTGGCATTACAAGTATGTGAATTTAAGGTCATAGTTATGGAACATTATGTTTCTGAATTTGGATATTTGCAAAGTGGGATTGGAATCCCTTGCAAATCAGTTGATGGAAAGTAATACAACACCAACCACAATAGCTAGAGCGGAAAATATGTTCAAATATTGCAGTTTAGGCAATACTTTTAAGGATTGGAATGTAATTGTAATCCGACTGAGATGGGCGGTTTATGCAGACTGTTGATCAGATCCATATGCATATAAGCGCTTGACAAGATGAAGTTGTTCTGAATTAAGCAAGCTGAGCTGAGTGTGCATCCTGTGTATCGTGTGTCAGTGCAACTAATGGCAAGGTGCTATCAGAAATTTCCATGGGCAAGTTTACTTGTAACATTTTTTGATTTGATTGGCTTTTTTGCTACTATTACTTTGGACATTTATGAGCTGATTTTTTTTGGCAAACAGGACTAATATCTTTATGATTGAATGTTTTCGAGAGACTTAAGCTTCTGAATGTTTACACAACTTAGAGGATTATATATGCTTTATAAATAGCAAAGGAATTAAAAGGAAAGTCTTTTAGAGGGATTGTCATCTTTTTTTCTGTAACAAATAACATATATGGTTATCCTGTCTTTGATTTTTTATTTTATTTTGCAATTTCAGCTTACTGTAGATTCAGTGTTTTACTAATAACAAATCGTAGACATTTAATTGAGGCACTGTGATTTATTCAGTGTAAAACTATAAATTAGGAATCTTTGATTGAACCATTCATTAAACATAAAGAACATGGTAATAAAATAAGTTCAGTTCCACTTAAGTAGACAAAAAGCTTAGTTTTTTTTTTTCCTTTTTTAATGTCTGTAATGTCTGTAATGTAGTCGTGTATTTGCAGTGCACATTCACACGTCTTATACATTTTTCGTGCACAACAAAAACCTCCAGATTTTGTGAAGGATGCATCTTATCCTATTTTATTGAAAATCCAACATCAATAGCAAGAACATCCAAAAAATATGGGTCTATTAATGATTAATTAGTGCTGTTTTTTAGGTAACAGCTTTTGTCAAAGTTTTTAACAGCGAGTTTTGGGGCGCTGACAAAGTTAGCAGTGATGGCGATAAAATATAACCTGTTTTAAAATTAGAACAGGGTAAACCGAGAAAATTTAACTAATGAATGAAGAATAACTCTACAATTATAAGGTCTTAATGCAAACTTTTGATGCTTGAATAAAGATAGTAAAAAATATTAAAGTTGTGTGTAGTATAATCGAACCATCTTAGAAGTTGAGTGGTTAAAATGCATCAGTTAAAGACCAAAATGATTATGACACTTATGTTAAAAATGAATTTTTGTTAATTTCTAGATAGCTCTGCAGATAAAGTGGTGCTGTTTCTACTTTCGTTTTGCACATCTCTTTGTGTTTACATGTATTTATTTCTGTCTATACGAGTGGGTGTGCATATTATATCAAGCTTTGTCTGGTGTCCCTTGGTACATCATTATTGTACTTGTATATGCCGTGTGTCTTTGCTTAAAGATGTGTCTTCTGCATGTGTCTTTGACAGGGGATAATGTTATCTATAAATTCAAAACTTATTTTGTTACACTTATTCTCTGTTGGTGGGTAGTTTTATCAGTTTATCTAAATTTTTTTTTTAGGCTTGATGTCATCTTGATGAATTCTCACCTTCATTTTTTTTTTTTTACAAAACTTTAAGGTGTGCCTAAATTGCATTATAAAAAGTCATTTCATATTAATAGTAAGATCTGCCTTAAACCAATTAACATTCTTTAGATTTTAAGCTTTCCATCACATTCAAGTGAGTGCACTACAAGAAATCTTAGGCTTTAAAAGGTCATGAATACAGCATGTCTAGATGTTTTCTAGTGGTTGTTGAGTTCTTTTACATATAGTTAAATGTGTGGTTATATACAGTATATATTTTTTTATATATTTAGAATTCAGCTTTTCCCTCTAACCTATTTAGGGCATACAGCCAACCAAATTATTCCACTGAATATTAGTTGCATTATTTATTTCATCAGTGTCTTGCTTGTTATTGTTTTTTTCGGATTGCATTTCGGATTACATTAAAGATCTGCAATCTGACTTTGTCTACAGCTATGTTTAACCCAAAATGTCCTGGTGGAACCTGTAGGAAAAAAAAAATAAAATGAGTAATCATTGGCTGTATAATGTGACTTATTATTCATGCTAACCCAAGTCTGCTGGTGAGTAGTTAGAGCAAGCATGTGTTTTCTGAGATGCTGAGTCAGACCATACTTTGGTAAGGTTTGTTTGTTTGCTCCGATCTGAGCAGACTGGACAGGTTATCAGTCCAGTTGTTTATTTATTAATCCAAAACGTTATCCCTATAATATTGTTTTTGTTTGTGGGTTAGCAGCATGCGGAACATGCAGCATTTATCTTGCTCCTCAAGCCAAACCTTTCTACTGTATATAAGTTCTTTAATAATTATACTAATTAATAATAATCATTGAACTTTATTGATCTCACACTGGAGAAACTTACCTCTGCATTTAACCCATCCCCTTGGGGAGCAGTGGGTCATTGTGCAGCACCTGGGGAGCAGTTTGGGTTTAAGGGTCTTGCTCAGGGACCCATAGTAGCAGTCTGTGGGAGTGGGGCTTGAACTCAGAACCTCTTGATTCCAAGCGCAATGCCCCAACCACTTTGCCACCACCCCTCCCCCAAATACTATTTAAGTAGTATAGCACCTTTCAAATGCCTGCAACATGCCTATAAGTTCTGTGTTTCTGACGATTATCATAGTGGATTATTTAATAAGTCATCTAATACATTCTTTTCTAGTACATGCACATAATCCTACCTATAATATTTTGATTTCACGTTCAGGACAGCCAATGAGACAACTTTAAATATATTTGACTACTTATTATTTATGGTCTGCACAGCTACTGTAGGCATTTAACAATTGATATAGGGTAAACTGGCTGTGTTTTTCTTTTTTTTTTTTTGTAAATTCTTATTATCTGTGGATCATACAAGAATGCTGCAAATAGATTCACTTGCAGCTTCTTTGTCAGATATTTATGAAGTGCATCTCATTCAGCATCTGCAATTCTGTTGGCTGATCAGTAGAGATAGGCTGTAGCAGCTGTCAAAATGCAAGATGTGATGGTGGTTTAAGAGGTTGCGGTTTGTCATTTGATTGGTAGGTTGCATGTTCAAATGCAAAAATTTTTTTTTATTTTAAATGCAAAATGTTGAATTTTTTTTTTTTTACAATTGTGGTATAATTGCTGTTCAGGTGGGTAGGTCTGTCAGCTAAAGGCATGTTTTAGAGTCTCTATACTCCAGTTAACGATTAATCGATTACTAAATTAGTTGACGATCATTTTATTAATCGATTATCACAATTAATCCGATTAATTGTTTCAGCCCTACTGTAGTGTATAAAGTGCTTTATAAGTAGAGGCTGTTTTTGCTACATTTTAAAATTTGTTATTTTTCAAGCTCTTGATTAACTTAAAATTCCCATCTGAAAAAGTCCTAGTAGTTCTTAATGAAGGTTGCTGGAAACCTGCTGATAATTTGGGACACAAATATTCCATCCAAAGGGCAGAGTAAAAATGGTTTCTTGGATTTCTTTTTACTTGAACAATCTCTTAAGTGTACCTTTTTTGTGATTTCTCAAAAGTCTTGTAATTTGAAGGCATGATCTTGAAGAACGCTGAGAAAACTGAGAGTGG
The DNA here is from genome assembly GCF_000732505.1 of Cyprinodon variegatus. Lineage (NCBI taxonomy): Eukaryota > Metazoa > Chordata > Actinopteri > Cyprinodontiformes > Cyprinodontidae > Cyprinodon > Cyprinodon variegatus. The sequence continues at coordinate 146,739 of NW_015151751.1, forward strand.
GGATTAAATAATTTGCTGTAATGTGTAGTGGTATAATCTGTACTACAATTAGCGAAACAGCAAAATGTTTTATTGCATTTTTTATGTTTGAAAATGTTGAAGTTATTTAAATTATTTGTTAAATGTACTTTTAAACTTAGCTTCATTAAGTTATCATATCATTGACCATGTGGGTATCCCTTTTAAAGATGATGAAACCTTTTTTTTTTAAACTTGGGTTAAGATTATTATTATTTTTTATTTATTTTTTTGACACTGCACCTTGTTAGACACTTTGCATAAATGTATTTATTCCTAGCGTATCATGCATGCTACAACCCTTCTGTCCTTTGACGCCCCACTCTGGATTTGAGTGGAAAAAAAAAAAAAAACTCTCACTGTCTTGCTGAGAGTTGCTGCTGGCAGGAATCCTGTGGACCAATGGGGGGAAACAATCCCAACAAAGTGGCATAAATTAATGCGCCTAATTAACACCATGTTAATTATTTGTAAATTGCATGTTTGGGTACACATTACTTGAGAGACATATGCTGCTTGTCGTGTTCGTCCAAACAAGTGCCAGCTAATCTGTATCTCTGGAGTGCCCCAATGACTGAAGATGGGCCAATCAGTACAGAGCAGAAAACTAAAAACACGAGCAGGAGTAAGAGTGGGATAAGAAAAGAGCATAGAGGAACAAACAAAATAAAAGTTCATATTTCTTGAGGTAAAGGATACAATATGTGCTCTGCTGTGAAAGGTTCTGCTAGTTCTTTCTTTCATGTCACAGTGGGGATTTGCTTTAATCCTGTGATTAACGTGTTTGCTTATGCTGACTTCAGTTGAGAGTTTCTCCTTTCAGCAGAAAGCCTTTTTGTAAGATACTTATTAAAAAAAGATTTTTTTTTATGCAAAAAATTCATTTCAAAAATAAAAAAAAATCAAGTGTTTAATTTTTCATTTCATTTTTATTTCAGTCATGTCATTAGCTTTCTTTTTTTAACATTGTTTCATGAATAGCTTCACATTGCATGTTGTTTAAATGATTGAAAAGGAGCACAAAGAAGACAAAGTTTTTTATACATGCCCCTTTTTCCAAACAAAATATAAAAGATGGTGTGATGCGCAGTTTACAATATAACTTCAAACCACACAGAAAGGTCATGTCTTAGCAAATAAAAAAAAAAAGAAGTTTATTTATTTCTCATGTTACACTTATTTTTAGCTGCATATAAGATTTTATTAGCAATTTTGCTTCTTATGAAAAGGAAATAAAAAGAAGCAGTTACTTAATCGCAACATTTAGTGAATACGTTATATCCCATTGATTTTTCAAAGTAAATACACTAAGATATCTATAGAAATCCAGAGGTCATTTTGTTTTTACAGCCAACCGTTATTTAGTTTAATAAATTATCATTATAATTATTTATAAAATGTGTTTAAATTAAATGGAATGTTCACTTAACTATATTTTTCAATTGAATTTGTTGAGTTTCAATTTATATATTAAAATTTCTCAAAGCACTTCATGAAAAAATTAAAGGTAATAGCAGTAATGAGAAATTTAGTGATCTTATCTACCTGTTAATGGTTCTTGCAGTAATCGTCAACTAATTTAGTAATCGATTAATCGTTTACTGGAGTAAAGAGACTCTAAAACGTACTTTAAGCTAGCAGAGCAATCCACTTAGAGCAGTAATTATACCAAGATTGAAAAAAATATTTAAAAGTTTTTCGCATTTAAGATAAAAAAAAAAAATGTATTCGTCCATCAAAATACTCTATCCAGAACCACAGAAATGGAAAAGTTTTAGTTTCATCTGGTTTGATATCATAAAAATCTTTGGTTATCCGATAATTAATCGATTAATCGAAAAAATAATCGACAGATTTATCAATTTGCTAAATAATCATTAGTTTCAGCCCTAAATCTTATACTAAAGTACGATAAATTGTTACGCATAAGCTACTCAGGATCATAGATAATTATTTGAAGTGTCATTTCTTCTGCTTGTTTGATGCTTATTATTATTTTCTGTACAATGAAAATATATTTCAAACTTCTTACCAGTGTTTGATATTTATAGTTTCACACTTAAAACATTCAGTATGAAAGTACCGTATATATTTTCTGTCGCCCAGTGTGTTTTCACAATCACCATCTGTTCTCCACTCAAATTAACAGTTTCTTTAACATTCTAGGTAAGTTGAGAGTTAAGTTGAGAACTTCTTTAACCAATCTCTAAATAAAGAACAGCAGGAGAACCAAACTTTGTGACCCTAATTTTAGATTAACTAAAAGATGAACTTAGATTTAAATTACTAAGAGTTAAAGAGTCACAATGTATTGTTGTATCTCCTTACTAAGAATTTAACGTGATGAAGTGTCTAAGCTCCTTCCAGCTCATCTATTGTGTTTGTTTGCTGTATACAGGGAGCATAAAGTATTTGAGTCTCAGTGAGGAAGTTATCTGAAGAGAAACACAGGGCTGCTGTGCTTGAAGTGATCCAAGAGTTGCTAGCACGGCTACTATTACATGCTTATCTATCACTGTGTCACTCCGAGTTACGCACACTGACTTTTATTAGAACAGTTTTGGTTGAGGAGACGCAACCAAAAATCCTGCATGGCTTGGCGAGATGGGCAAGGAGCAGATCCGTGAGTCACCTGAGCATTCCCCTCCCAATCTCTTCATCTCTTCTCATTGTACCCCCACTGCCGCTCTTCTCTCCCTCATTGACAAGCTCTTGTATTTTTGAGCTTTTCTCCTAGTTTCCCTGTACTGTTTCTCTTTCATCCCCTGCTCATTTTTATTTCAGTCCCAATACACCCCCCCATACCCCCCGTTTCCTCAGAGCTCCTCCGCATTAGCAGTCAGCTCCACTCCTTGGCGTACTTTGTTTTTCAGCCGTGGTGGAGACCAAGTGAGGGAGGCTGCAAGATACAGAGAGAGCGAAAGAGCATCATTTACACAGTCATCTACGTCGAGCACACTCCCCCGTTCCCCTTCCCTCCTCCTCCTCCTTCTTCTCCTCACAGTTGCTGCTCACGATGCCAAACATTTTATCTGTTATTTAGTCATGCCTGACTTTATCGAATTTAAAAAACATGCCAGTCACAGGTCCACCCTCCCCTGCTTCTTCCCCATACTGCCCCTATGCAGCCAGCCACTCACATCATCCTCGTATTAGACTCTACCATCCGGGTCTGACCACAAAAATCCTCCTGAGCCAGTGTCTTAGGGGACATTTCACTTCTTAATGAAGTTTTATTCCCAGGCCAAACCCTTCCAACATCCTCGCCCCCCTTAGATTCTAACCTTCACTGCCTCCTGACCAACCAGCCACCCTGGGGAAAAGAAAAAGGGCATAATTCTAGGCAGCACAGTGTTGACTCTAAGATGGATTATTCTTGCTTGAAATCAGAGGCTGTGTGTTGCTGGATAATGTGGCTATCCAAGTCTTTATTTATTTTTTCATGAATGCTCAAATAATGCAGATTCGGTAGTCATGAAAATGCAGAAAAGGAGAGACATATCCCCTCAATAAAGGAGCAAGAGGTTGAAGGAAAATCCCAGAATTTAGGTTATGTCTGTCAAATCTTAGTGCTTTTTGTAGGTCGCCGAGGATTTTAACTTGAACCCTATGTTGCCAAAATGAACGCAAGAAAACCAAGTTTAGGGATGTTTCATGTTTCAGATTATTAGTAATGTTTGCTTTATATTATTATATATAGATATTATTATGAAAACCTCCACTAATGATGCTGTTAGTTAGCTTGCAGCCAGGTTTTTTTTCAGATATGCCCTTCTGAAGCTTTCACATTTTTTTTAAAGTGTGAGCTTCATAAAACTGGTGGGTGGAGCTTTAGCTCCTGAACCATGACTGCACCATGCAGTTTGCAGTCAGGAATATCTCCAGACAGCCAAATCTGTCTTTCTTGTCAGTGTAGAAGCATTCTTTCAGCTGGATATCTGGCAGCATGATGCAACCCCTGAGCAGCCGTGACGAATGTCCATTTTTGATATGAGCGATACGACTCACCTCCCAGGGATATACAGCATAGGGGGAGCAACAAGAGCTCCATAGGATGTGTTTATTGCTACCATGATCAGTCACAAAAAAGTGGGAGCTTCTCAGTTTAGGCAGTGTGAAACTCTTTGCCATAAAGACTGCTTAACTAATGGTTGATAACTTTAAACTGATTACAGATTTCCGAAAACTTTCAAACGTATTTTTGACAAACTTATTATGGAGTGACCAGCGCACATGTGCAGAGGTCACACAGGAGAGCGATGTGGCTAATTAAGTTAGAACTTCCCAGTGAAGTTTTGAAATTAAAGAAGACCCATATTGATAAAATGCAAAAAAAGAAATAAAATTAAAAGAAATACTACTTGATTCTAAAAGGTATAAGATGGGAATAGTGCTGGGAGTACGCTATGAACATTGGTGTTCACTGAAGGGAATGCTAAATCTGCAGAAGCATTCAGATGAGGCCACTAAGTTAATGGAAGCGTGATTAAACATCCTTATTAATACTGATACTAGTCAAAGCAATGCTGCTTTTCTCAGTTTCTAGAGTCTAGGTTAAAAAACAATATTATAAATGGATAAGTTGATTTTCTGATTACTAATTTGTTAAATAGAAAATAAACTGGTGCTGATTGAACTTAAGAACAAACTTTGGATAATCGATCTTTTATGCAACTTTATCAGAAAGATTCTTTTTTTTTTTACCTTGTTCTTCTCATACTGTAAGTCTTTCTCACTCTTTCAATCCAAAGTGTATTTCTAGCTACAAGAGTCTGCAGCCCTGTTTTTTATTTAGCCACTATCCAGACAAAATTGAACAATGCATGAATTAGAAATGGAAACCTGCACATGTACTGACCCAGCTAATTTAATAAATAATTATAATATGCTGCAAAATCAATACAGATTGCTATAATTGATTTTAAGGCCACTTATATTAGATATTTTCTGTGAGAATATAAACATTGGTACATTCTTCCTCGTTAATTTATTATTGTCCTTTGGTTTTTATTTCTGTTTCTTCTGTTAGTGAGTTTATGTGTTTCTGTATATTAATTATTGCATATTATTTATACATTTTTTGTTTATTTGTTTATTATCTATGAAAAAAAAAGAATAAAGTTACTAGAAATAGAAACCTTGCGATTGTCTGACTCTGGGTATTATGACTACAGTATGTTGTGGAATTTAGCTTAATGCACATACAGTGTGTTTTTACAGTAGTGGTTCCTTATCCTATTTCATTTTATACAATGTGAAAGTTTAATTCCTGAGATTTGCATTGTATTGTACAAAGAAACTACGAAACATTTGTCAAGATAATGTATATCAAAAGTCTAACTTTTTTTGTTTTTGCTGCTTATAGATGTCCAATACTGATTTAGAATATGTTTATTTAAGATTTCTCTCATCTTAACATCAGATTGCAACCAGGGTTTTATATGTTTGCCTTTTGAGTTGCTAGCTTTATTAAACATAAGATTTAAATCATATTAAATACATGTCTACTGAGATTTGCATACGTATACGAGGGAGCAATAATAGTTTGCAGGCAGAAGAGAAAAGTGTCAGCTCAGGATGGAGCAGATACTGCTTCAGTTTCCCTGTGCATTTGATAAGTAGCTGCCCTTAAGCAAGTCAATTTGCTCGAGTGGAGCTGGCCGGTGATGTTTGGATGAAGCAGGTGTTTGCAGAGCTGCTCTCAGGCATGTGCGTGTATGGCAGCGTATAGCATATATGGCTGTACAGAAATAAGAGCTCCACAAGTAGGCTCTTTAAGAATATGCTACCAAGATGTTATCTTTGAGTTTGGACATCTGCTTCACAAGTAACTAGAACTGCAACATTCAGGGTTGGAGAGACAAGTGGAGGCTGCAGGTTTTACTTCAAAGAGAAAGCTGTGTGATGCAGGTGCTCTCTGTGGGTGGTGCGCAGATGATTAATCTACATGTTTAGTTTTGCACGGAAAACAGCCTTGTTTTAAATTCTGAGTGAGTTGTAAACATGGAGATGTGATCTGCATCTACCTGATTTTTTTTTATCTCATGAGCAATTGTCTTAGTTCTTCAATTTAATTGGCCAATTTGAGATAACTAAATCAATATCAGCTTCAGTTTATCACCGTAGTTTCAATTATCCAGTTTCTGCAGTTTAATAGTTTACTTCCTGTAACTGTTTCTTATTAAAAAAGCTTGCTTGGTGAATCCAATTCACAATACCAGGCACATTTAATGGCACCCTTGGTAAAAATTTTGAAAACAATGTTTTGTTGAATTAGCATAATCCTAAATTAAAACAAACTGCTTCAAAAATTAAAACTTTAATTTTAGTACCTTTATTCGTTGGGGGAGTATTTATTTAAAATTGTTTTTATAAATAGTCAATTTTAATACAAGCCCCTAATAAGATTGTTATGATCATTAGTTGTGAAAATTTCCCTAAACATCATCTATCCTCCACCATGCATATATATACATCCTTTCTTTTCGTTTTATTGGATGCAAAACTCAAATTCAAAACCCCAATTTAGGAGTCGTAATTAAAAAACATGGTGCTTGATAAAGTTGTTGTAGAATTGAGGCAACTTTTTGTTTTTTGATTTTTTGATTGAACCTGTGAAGAGTTTCTTCTGGCATCATTCCCAGTTGGTTTGCTCATCACTATCTAATAGTTGTCAGGAACTTTGCGAAAATAAATAAAATGCTTTGGAATCTTTTTAAAACTCCTTCCTTACCAAAGTTCTCACTGTGATTAGTGGAGATTAGAAGTAGGTCATTTTTCAGCCTTGTGGGCAGTACCTTAAGAAGTCTTACTCTGTGTCATATTATATTTATATTCCAATAAAGCAGAAGATCAAACATTATTGGTTAAAATTTAAAGAAGGTAAAATTATATAAATAATCATACTGAGCCTTGTTGTGCTGGAGGTTTTTTCCAGTTTAGGAGTTTTTCCTCTCCACTGTCGCACAAGCATTTTTGGTGTTAGGGATTACCTTTGTTTCAATGAGTACATGCAATTAACTGGTTTTCCTTGGATAGAAAACTTTTAATCAATTTGACTGCATGATCTGGTTGAATCGTCTCTGTAAAGTGCCTTGAGATGACATGTGTTGTGAATTGGTGCTATATAAATAAACTGAATTGAAACTGAATTGAATTGAAATAGTTGTTTTTATCGTCAACACTTGTGCCTCTAATAATAAAGAAAAAACTAATCTAAGAAGTTTGTTCTTCTCCCCCTAATTCAAGAAATGTGGCTAAACAAAAAGTTGGAATTTCACCTAATTTTAGTGTGAGTATATGCTTTTTCAGTAAATAGAGATTTGTTTTGAAACTATGCATACATATTTAAGCAGGAGTGTATATGTATTATCTTTTTATCTTTTCATTTGTTTAATTATGACTTTATGTTCAACGTATAGGTTATTTCTTGGATGTTTGTCAAATCTCAGTTTAGATTGCCTGTTTTTAAAAATACATATGCAGCTTTTGGTACAGCTCATGGATTTTAAATTTGGCAACTGGACCTTTTCTAAATGTATTTTGACATGCTTCTTCAATATAGATGCCTTGTTGGGAGATATAGGGTAATTTTTGGTCACTTTGCTGAGGTAGAGGGGCTTTGAGGCTTTTATAACCATTCAAAATATATTAATACAAACATATTTACTTATACAATAACAATACTGACTCCTCCGGTTTACATCATGCAGATGCTCATTGTCTCTTCAGGCTACTGTTGAAAGTTTGCATTGCAGAAGCTTTCTGTGATTATGTGAAACATTTCATATAAATGTTGTACAGGTATCCTAACCCTGGAAGAATAATATACAGAAACATTTAGTTGTTGGTTAAAGAGGTTTTAAATATCAGCTGTTTGTTGAATGATTTGAGCCTTCAGCTCTGTTTAAGAAGAGTTGAGGAAAAATCTGATGTTCAGAGCGTACTGAGCTCACAGACACATTGTGTCGATATAAATAACAATAAATCACAATGTAAATGTTTTTCTTAAAATCAGTATCGTTAAGGGTGATTTGGATGTAAACTTTACTAAGCTGCTATATTTCAAGTTAAATACATTTATTCTCTGCATCCAAATATATATGTGGGCTGTTTGGATGGACTGTTATTGCCAGTGCTCTTCAAACCTAATATTGATTTTAGTTGTGGAATTTCTTAAGCCTATAAGTAACAGTGACAAAATCCATATAGTGTCTGCCTCAGTGAAAGCTCTGATTTCTAAATGACCTCAATTAGAAAGTCATCTTCTTCATGATTTATATATTTAAATGTACAATAATTCTGAGCCCTCCTCAAGACTCACCTTTCATCTAATAATTAAAAGCAGCCTAGCGGCAGAACAAATGTCTCAGCTGCACCCGTGATTTTCATTGATATGGAAGGTGTCAAACAGTAAACACAAACTAACATTGGAATTCTTTGTCCTTTCTTGATTTCTTAAAGCGTTTTATGCACGCCATATATTTATTTTTGTTATTATTGCTTGTATTAGTAATCTTGGTATCTTTGTATTTAAAGGATGAGAAAATTAAGTACTTGGCTTTGATTTTATATAATTTTTATTATTCCTCTAACTTAATTAACTGTGTTAATTTTCAGCATGATACTTTTCCTCTTACAGCTAATTAAAACATTAAAACTTATAATAATAAAAGTTACTTTTTTCAGAATAACAACATTAATTTTGACAATATTAGCATCATCAGAACAAATATATTGCAAGTTTTCCCACTATTATGGTAGGAGGTATTTTATACCGAAATGCAAATGTATATTATTATTNATTATTATTATTATTATTATTATTATTATTATTATTATTATTATTATTATTATCATTATTATTATTATTATTATTATTATTATCATTATTATTATTACTATTGTTGTTGTTATTATTATTCCTTTGTATATTAACTACATAAAGAGACCTGTTAAAATGGCAATTAGTGCTACAACACATTATTAGAGAGAATTGTAGACACTTATCTAAGTGAAATTACTATGGGAATTTGCTGCAAAGTGCTCATTGGGCTGCTTGTTTTCAGAATAAAACTGATATATAATAATAAATAAAAATATATATATACCAACTAGTGAGCACAGTATAAAAAAAAGCAGACAGACTCTTTTTGTTTGTGTGCTGAGCCAGGAGGCAATTAGTCGAGCCTAAAATATCTCCAAGACGCAGGAAATAGCACAGTTCTATCCATAAGGTTCAAATTTATGCCTGTCCATCTCTCTGAAGTTTTCTAATGATCTCCCTTTATCTCATTTGTTGAACCATATAATGCACAACTGCAGTGCAAAAACAGTAGGGTAATTTGTGGTGCTTCAGCCCTAGCACACAGCTCGGCCTGCTACCTCCTGCTGTGTGAGGTTTTTAATGGAGACACAAACTACTTCTTTCGCTTAGAACATAAAACATAAGCTGAAGAGATGCTTAAGAATTTTTATCTGACTCATATTCTTCCTTTAAGGTTTGGATAATAATTTGGTAAAAGTAACAAAGCTTGGAGTTTATACTGACTAATTCATTTGTAATCCCTAGTGTTGTGCACACCTGATTTCATGTTAAACCTGCAGATTTTAATAGATAATATAACTTTATGCATGAATACATTTTAGTTAACCTGCATCTGGTAAAGCACTGTTACTTTAGGTTAGTAGAAAACTAAATAGTGTTGTATGTGCAAAAAGCCATATTCTGTGACACAAATAAAAAACCCTGATATAAGTATTACATAAAGCAGAAATTTATCACTAGACCCTGTGATTTGGGGACAATAGGTTTCTTGTATAAATTGGAGAAGGAAAGATAGAGCAAACTGCTTTAAACTGAACCCGAAGCAAATATCCTAAAACATCTTGATGTCTACCTGGTGCAGCCAATCAGCCAAACATCTGTGCATCCTGCATTCAATGTAAGTTGAAAGAATCTCTGTTAATGAGAGGAACTGTTGAGCTACAGTAGTAGTTATTTATGCAGAGGTAATGAAAAAAAAAATCCAACCGAAGCTCCTGATAGTTGTTATTCCATTTTTCTTTTTAGGTGTTAAAGGGGGTGACCAGCCCACCTGCAGGGAGAAAGAAGTCTCTAGCCCTGTATTTTAGGGGTTTGTTTGGGAACTTATGATATACAGTAACCTGAATAGTTGATTGAAGTAAAATAAAACATAATTTGTATGTTTTAAACAAGGTTTCTTGTTGGAACTGTACCAGAAATATGTTGAGCCATGGCTTTAAGATCTGAATACATAATAATTTATAATGTCAGTGTATGGTATACCTACAGTACTGCTGCAAACATTTTTCTAGCTAAAAAAAAAACTAAGAAAAAAATTGTCAAACTAACAGCTATTTCATTAAAAATATGTATATACTCTGATCTAAATGAATCATTAACGATTCATTGTTTGTGTTTTGTGCTCAATATTTGCTCGTGCGTTATGTGTTGGGTGGGATGGTTGAGATCAGAGCTGATCTAAATCCAACTGAGTCTCTGGTAAGACCATAGATTAGAAGTTCAATGTTCTTTTTACCCACTCTAGCCTAGCTTGAGCTATTATTGAAAATAATAATGGGTAAATAAAATATTTAGAGCTAAAATTGCAGCACATGGTGGTTCTACGAAGCTTTGACTCGAAAGGTGGCCATTGATTAAATAGTATATGCAAACACTTCGGCTCTGATAAAGACATTTGTGCACTAGTTTGTGTTCCTCTGTTCCACCACATCACAACTAAATATATTTTCCTTTATGTGTTTAAACCCGCCGAAATTCAATACACCTCAAGCAGCATAAACAGTTTGTTGATAACTGTTACGTGGCAGCGCAGTGCCATTCCCAGGATGCCATGGCAGATTCACCTGTGGGGATGTGACTGGATAGATAAGCAATGCCAGCTCAGACTGAAGTGTCTTTAGGCAAGGCATCTAACTTATTGGTAAAAAGCAAAGAACTGCAAGTATAATGAGCAAAAAAAAAAAGTATATGTGATACTGTTTTAAACCCCCTTTTGTCTCTAAGCTTTTTTGTTGACCAAGCCTAGCCTGCTCTGCTCCTATTTGGTATGGTTAATATCTGAGTTTTTTAATATATTATAGTTTTTTGGGGGTTTTGTTTTTGGTCTACTGGTTTAGCACTTTTTTCCCCCCCACATAATTTCATGTAGGTTTCCTTCATTATTCAACTTTCCCCTCCTGTCCTTCCTCTTCCCTGCAGCAATCGGCCGGACGTTGATACCCCGTTATTTCAGCACAGTGTTTGAAGGCGGCGTTACCGAGCTCCATTACATCCTGAAACACTCCAAGGAGTCCTTCCACAACTCCTGCATCACCCTGGACTGTGATCAGTGCACCATGGTCACCCAGCACGGGAAGCCAATGTTTACAAAGGTAACACCTGACCCTCGAGCTTCCCTCGCCATAAATAATTGATCTAGGCTATGATAATGGCCTGAAAAGGTGTAAAAGTGCTTTAAGATCAAATCCATTAAACCCTTTGATTTCCTTTCATCCTCTTTTTCATTTCTATTATGTTTGAAATAGTCCTTAATGGTTTTATCCTCAAACACTGAAGGTTTGTTTCTTTATAAATGCATTGTAAAAAAAATCTCCAGTATTTTAGAATGCTTTTTCTTCTCTATAGCATTGCAAAGTTGAAATTGTAATGCCAGATACTTAGAAATAGTGAGTTTTTATTCTCTTTCGTATGATATTTTTGTTTTGTTTTTTTTATAATGAAAGCTGCTTTGATTTATTTAGAACAAATTATTTATATCCAGTGTAAAATTTGCCCTTCATGAATGTAGAAAACTAATCACAGAAAAAGTGTCTTGTTATATTTAACCATGCTAATTATTTAAAAATATATATTGAAAAAGTTCTAATTAAATACTGGGGGCTATTTTTATAAAGCAATGCTGGTTTTTCTTTCTTTCTTTTTTTTAAAGTAAAATGCCACTTATATTTACTTTTCTGTCATTCATCAGAAATCTGCCCTTTCAGCCCTCTGGCATTTGCCATGTTAAAGACACAGACTGATTCTTAAATCTGCAGGTACTCCAAAGGCAAAGCTATCAGGACAGCAGTAATATGTTAGCCAAGTGTGGTTTAGTGTAGATTTTATAATAAGTGACACACAGATGGAAGCCAACAAAAGGAAAGGAAACACTAATTGCACAGGTAAAATGATCCAAAGCAGACACAAAGGTCTTGTGGAAGCAATAATGCTGAGCTCAATGGCTTCTGTCTTTGGGGACAGTATTCCCCTGTGAGGTGGAGTGAAAATGCACTTCTTCACGGTCTGATCCAGACGGCTCGCTGACTCTTAGTGTTCTTCTGCTGACTGTCTAAATGAATCTGAATCCAGATACCTTGTCAGTTCCAAGCAGCTGAGCTAAAGGGATTCCATGTTCCTTCCACCATGAACCCTGAGCTGAAGTACCAGACCAGATTGTTCTGACATTCAACAGCTATATGCACCTCTTGTTTTCAGGACTTGACACTGTGCACTCACTCAAAGGTGCCTCGGTGTGTGTGTAATTAACTTCTAAGCTGACCTGTCACAGGATGTGAGCTGGTAAAGTGACTAGAAAACTTTTGGTTATTTATAACAAGGAGCTACTGTTGTTTTTTAGTTTTGATTTCAAATTAGCTTTGTTTCAATTTTTAAGATGTTTAGTAACCTATTGTAGCTATTCCCTCCTTTATCTTCAACTCTTATGTTATTATGGTTTGAAAAACATAAATAATTAGAAATAAGAAAATTAATTAAGATATGGTGCATCTCCATCGTTGACTTTGCCTTTAGATAACTCCAACTGAAAACCACTGCTATTTTAGCTATAATTGTTTCATGCCTACCTTTCTCAATGCTGCTTTTAAGGCTATGTATGTTTGTTTGTATGTGACTTTAACTACCGGTAAACACCGCTGAAGCATTTCTTTGCTCCTAATCTCATACTGAAGCATTTGTGATTAAATCTAGATCTAAGCAAGGATGCTACATCATTTTTGAACATGTCAAAGAGCATCATGGCATTGGTGTGCCCAGAAATTCTGCACCATGATGGTCACAATTATACTTCACAGATTTACCACTGCTACAAAATCAACATTAATGTTGCACTAATATGGTAGCAATAACCCACTATTGGTACGACCTAATCTCATGTTTTAGCACACAGGTGCTCTGTTTGCACTTCTGAAAATTTAGTTGGCCTCATGCAAATGAATGTTTACATTGTTGCATGTTCTTTTTAATGAACCTCTTTAGGTGAATTGAGGAGCTGTACATAGAAGTCTGAACAAAGACCAAGAATGTCACTGCAGCATTTTTTTAGGTTAATCAGCGAAATGAAATCAAAATTTAAACCTTTTTTAGGAAGCAGTTTGTACAATGTATACGTTGTAACATGACACAAAAAAACATTAAGAATCCGCCTGTTGCTGAAATACAAAAAGGGATGACATCTCTCTGTTAAACAAAGTTAAGATGTGCTTCTTATTGATAACGACTATCTTGTTAAAAAGCTTTAGCTTTAGCGGTGGGGCTAAGCTAATTAAAATTGGACTCAAACTTTAATTATTGCTCAACCAAGGTTCCTAACCTTTAACTGAGCTGATATGGATTTTTATTATACAACAGATATAATTGCATTAGCCTTACTGACTCTTCACAACCAACCAGAAGTATTAGTTCAATGATGAATCAAATTGTTCATGCAGAATTTGTTACCAAGATAGAGAAACTATTGTTGAACATTACATTTAAACAATAGTGTTTCATAATATACTTTTTGAATTATGTTTGACGCTGGATAACAGGAGTTTAAGATACTCTATAGGAGGTGTAATAAAAACATATTACATTTTGGTATTTTCTGATCCGTAGGTTAATAAAGCAGAATTTATTGAAATTATATAAAAATTCAGAATAACAATACAATTTAGTTTTCATCTTTTTTTTAATTGGTTGAAGCTCTTTTATCAGACATTTTACTGCAAAAACTATGCCAAAAAAAATAGAGCTTATAAAAGGGGCATACATGCACCTACTGCATTCTCCACACAGTCATCACCCTCTCATGCTAAATTTTTTATATGTCCCTTTTGAAGGTTTTTTTTTCCTTTAGCTCGTAATTAAAATAGCATTATTTTGCATCCAATATGCTTTTTTTTATGGTATCTATATTAAGGTGTATTTATCTTATATCTGAAGGGGAAAAAAGGAAGGGTAGTTTTCTTTGGTTGGGGTTCAGCTTCAGCATTTTGTAAGTAAAAACTAGTTTACACTTTATTATTAGTGGAACAAGGGGGGCTCTTTTGTTATCGTGTTAATAAACATGAGCAGAACGTCTCAAGTAATAGAAAAAGGAAATTTCTTTTCATGTTGTTACTGGTCGGGTTTTCTTTGCTTTTTGTAAACAAGGCTTCTCGAAAGCAGCAGACCAAAAAAAGCTATAATATATTACAAGTGTCAGATATTAACCGTACAAAATGGGAGCAGAACAGGCTAGGCCCGGTCAACAAAAAGCTAAATTTGATGCTTGCAGCCCTGCTCTCTTTTCATCTTCACCTAAATTGGATGAGAAGAATTAATTCATTAGAAAAAAAAAAAAAATTCCAATAACTGAGCGTGTTCTGTCTGAGCTCCCAGCAGCAGCGAGCCTGCAGCTCTGGAGGCCCGAATCTCAATCAGCTCTGCCTCGCCTCGCTTTCCCTCAAACACCACCACCACTGCACATCACCCCCACCACCGCTTTGCTCATCCCCCTCCCCGCTTTGCCGGCTCGCTCATTCTTCCCTCGCTCTCTACTCCACCGCTCTCTCCCTCATCCCCCTCTCCCTCCACCCCCGCTCCCTCGAGACGTACAGACGCACACACTCCACACAGACACACACATCCGCATCCTTCATCCCTGGAGAAATCATCCCCAGCTCCCAACTCGTGCTCTTGCTCTCCCTCCTTCTCTCTCTCTCTTTGCCTATATCTGTCTTTTTCTGCTCCTCTGTCCGTCTTTCAAAAAGTCTAATTCTTTCCACATTTCAACAAAGCCAAACATATTGTGGTATATAAAAAGTTGAGTTTGATTTCCGTATTTTTACATCTTTTAAATAAGTTATAAAAGCATAGTTAGAAAAAAATGTATTGGTTAGTCGGGCATTCTTTTAACGAGAAACAAAGACAACAAACCTAGGATGCAGGGACGTTTTAACCATCTTATCCCACACAGAATGCAGTGCAACTTATACCACTGATTACAAAGGTAACATATTGGTTCACAGTTTATGTTTCTGTAAATTTAAAGTAGTAGGATTCTTTTAAAATTATATGACAAGGGGAATATAGTCAGTTTCTAATTTTGTTCTTTTGGTTCATCTTAAAATAAGAGTTCTGGTTAACCAAAACTGGTCAATTTAAAAAAAAATGTTTTCTTTGTAGACCATCAGCAACAGAAACATTTTCCAATTTCAACACTATTAACAATAAATGTTACATATATCGAATTATGGAAATATCATCCATTAGAACTTCCACATATTTTTTTATAAAACACATTAGTTAGCAGTTTACATTGACTAACGCCTTGCTTTCCATCATAGTAGGCTAATAATCACACTCACAGATCAGCTATCAATTGCTTGATAGTTAACATTGCAAATCAACCAAAGCTGAAACAATAAATCTGATTAATCGTGATTAAGGGATTATTGAAATAATCCTCAACTATTGTAGTAATCGATTAATCGCTAACTGTATATAAGAGACTCTAAAACATGCGTTTAGCTGAAAGAGTGACCCAATTAGAGCAGCAATTATACCACAATTGTAAAAAAAAATATGTAAACATTTTGCATATAAGATTAAAAAAATCTTTTTCGTCTCTTAATATGCTCTATCCAGAACTCCTCAAGTGGAACAGTTTTAGTTTCCCACCGTTTTACTTTATAAAAAGTCTTCTTTAAGGAACCTTTAAGGTAAAAAGGTGGTCCCTGTCAAACCTAGTATATGCACAGAATAAAGTTTTTAGTAAATGTACATGTGCTGTATTATAATTAATCTATATGTGCTAAAAACCATAATCAGAATTTGTATTGAGATTCTGTCTTGTGTGAAAGTGAGAATTGAAGTTTGAAACCAGTTAATCTTGTTTGTCTAAAATGCTATTAGTAAAGTCAGACTTGATAATAGGGTTCTTAGCTCGGACACGGTTGTTGCCAACGAACGGCGTGTTAGCTGTCGTTGTCAGGGTCTCTGCTGTTCTCGGTGTGATGGTAACAACCGTCTACACTCATAAAACTTGTGCACAAGGATCCACATTAACCTACTAGGTATTTGTTTTTTGAGTAAAATCAGGTTTTAGTTTTTAAAAATATATATAAAATATAATGTGTTTTATGATATGTATTATATTTGATCATTATATAAAAATACAAAAATTAAAATAAAATAAAAATGTTAGCACTCTAAATTTACAGTCATTTTTGCTATTTTCTAGGCTGCACTTTTAGAAAATATGAAATTGTCCAGAGAGCTGTTACCAAACGAAATTTCTTTTTGTTTTTACACTTGTGTAAACAAAATGACAAATGAAATCTTTCTTAGCCTAAGTCTAATATATGGGAAGGTTTTTCTCGGTTGCAAAACATGTAAAATGTGCTTTTATTCTCTTTAAGAGCTGTAGGTTTTCAAGTCGTTTTGAACGTTCAACTTGAGTTGTAGATTAATAAATGCTGCCTGTCCTCACTACAGTTTAAGTCAATATAAAATTCAAAAGTAGAAAGAAAGGGAAATCTATTAAATAAAAGGAAAGGAATCCTATGATGTTAATATTATTATAACTGTTTTGTTTTGTAGGTAGATTTTCAGAATAGTTGGAATTTCATGGATTTCTTTAAATTTCTGTTTGCAGCCAAACCTGCATTATTTTATTTTAGAAGTATCAATTAACACCCTCCAAATAAAAAGGGTTTCATTGGTTAGATTCTAGTAATTTTATGTATCAAAGGATGCTTCAAGAATAAACTTATTTTGTGTTGCCTTGAGAACCAGTCCAAACACAAAACATTATTCCCATATTTCAAGCAGAAAATACTAAAGTACCAGGTAACATAATTCCATTATTGGTTTCCGTTTATAGTATGAGTTATGCTCCTCTTGCAAATGATCTACAACAATGAAGTGACACTGATGAAACATAGAATAATATCTAATCTAATTTAAGAGGTGGAAATACAAATAAAAGTCAGATTTAAAGACTTTCAGCCCCCCATGTTCACAACTTCTTTTCCTCCATGAATTGATATCACTTCAGCTACGGTGGAGTGCTATAATCTAACGAATAGGTGGTCCTACGGGGGGTTCTCTGAGTGGGCGAGCTCTCAAGGTGCAGGTGGAAAATGTGTGTGTGCAACTTACAAGCCTGAGAGGTGTTGACAAGGTGACACGGGGTAAGGTGACACAGGGTGCCAATTTGAGCAAAAGCTCCCAACCTCTCAGCCACCTTCCAGTATCCCAACACCTCTATTGAGTACCCAGCAGGCCTTGCTTTCCCTGACCGGAGTGTGTTAGCTCTGAGGCCCTGGTGCTTGTTACTGATGCCCATCTGGGGTTTCTGCATGCTGGGAGGCAAGCAAAGAGGAAGGCAACTTTATGACACAATGGATTCATTTTAACAAAATCCAATTCCAGGGGAAGATTTTTTTATTTTTTTATCCCTGGGGATATTAAAAGGGATTGTAAAATAACTAAACAATTTTTGTCATTTTCATTTAATTGTGTCCATCTGAAAAAATGTGGTAAATTAAAGGTATAGTTGAGGATGTTCTTTTTCCGGGTGGATCATCAAAACAAGTGGTCCTCCTAATTTTCAATCATTCTGGTGATATTTTTACATAAGGCCGTCCTATGTGCTCGTCCCAATTTTCACTTACCCGTGCTGAGTCTGACATAGTGGAAAAATTGCAAATCTTCTTTTGGAAAGTAAGCTTATATGAGGGACGCAAACAGCAACTTTTAAACAGAGCGTGCACAAAGAGATATGCGTTCAGGGAAACTGCACGCATTTAATAGGCATTTTCTGTCGGGAGTGGGTACAGGGTTTTGCATGTGAATATTTTCAAAAATTGGCGAAAATTCTCCACTATACCATTAAATATATCAGTTACCTGGATATTGAATATATGCATGGACATTATGCATCACTCAGGGTGAATCTCATATTTATATTAGAAAATCATTATACAATCCAAAGCATGAAGTAAATGCAAAGTTTTCCTCATTTAGGTAAATCAAACCATAGTCTATAACTTTGCTCCCACTGGGCTCTGCAAAACCTCCCTCATAAACCCAATCCAGGGGTGAAAAAGCCTCCACCTCAAAATATCTAGCGAAGGTATTACTACTGTTGACCCTCTGCTCACACTCAAAGCTTTAATATATATAAGCTGATCTATGCTAGCTGCCTCACCCCTGCCTAACTCCACCAGTCATCTCCACATTTAGCCCCCCTTGTAAGGGTATCTTGGCGCTGACCCCATTGATGGCATTTTTCAAAATTTGTCTGGGGCTGTGTTTGTTATTCACATGGGGTGAGACAAATTTGATTATGTATTAAGATAAATCCAATGAAAACAGGTTGATTCTAACCTTTAGTAGAGTATTTAATTAGTCATTTGTAAAAAAAAAAAAAAAAAAAAAAAGGCTGATTAAAATTGACAAAGCATGCCCTATTTCCTCTTTATGTATCAGACAAGCTGTTTTTTCTATATTCCAGCATCATCATGACTTACAGTGCCCTCCACTTTTATTGGTACCCATTGGAAAAAAAAATGTGTTCAAATACATTGTTGCTATGGAGATTTGGTGACCCCTGGAAACACTCTGCTGCATCCTCTTGGAACAAGCTTTCAAGATTTTTCTTCCTTCTTAACCATTCTCCTGTCATTCTGTGATAGCCAAATTAATGTGCCTCTTCTTTCAGGCTTGGTTATCAGAGTTCCAATTGTTTTAAACTTTATATTAATCTGTATTAGTGCAGATCGATCATTTAGTGACTTTAAAAGCCTTCTCATCTTGAAGACTGGTCAAAGCAAAAGGTTTCTAGCATCTCATACAAGGTGTTAGATCAACTCAAAAAAGACAAGTTAAAGCAACACTGTGGAATTTTTAGCCACTAGGGGCAATAGACTAGGTTTAGCACCCCTGAAAACAACTTCCAATGCACTGTGGAAAAATTAAACATTTTTGTAACCTGATAGCAAACCAATTTCCACCCACTCATTGAAAAGTCATGGAGTTACTTTTAAAGACAAGACAGAGTTCCCTACTGTGGAGGGAATCCAACATTAGTGAACCAAAAATATGTCAGTTCAAGTAAATGTTTTAACTGTTCTGTTGCCTAACACTAACTATGTTATTTTTAGTGTTTATGGGGAGCTCAAATTGTCGTAAAGTGGCACTTTAACTCACACGATCCAATACTCTCAAGTTAGGTGAGATTTTGAGATGGTCAACGCACACAAAGCCTCAATTGGTGCCAAGTTACAGTATGTATATTGACCAGATACGTATATAATTTAAGACGTAACAAATCAGACTAATTCTCTGGTCAAAACATTAGCAGTGTTGCGTTTTCTCATTAGAGAAATATTAGCTGTTTTGTCGAGTAAGAGATGCACACTTTGAAAACTGCTATATGGTAGATTTAACATTTGCATAACCTCTACCCATAAATTTGTGCAGTTTGGTAATTAGAATATGATATGAATATTGATGAAGACAAACACCCAAAAAAAGGTTTGCACACTCTGAATTGCAAACGCAAATCACTTTGCACCTTCTTTTAAGGTTTCCTCTGCACTTACAAACACGTTTACACCTGTTTTAAGATACCGGAAACTACAAAGATCTGTCCCAAAGTGCAAATTTGCTAATTTAAGCATTTTGGAGAATAACTATTAGATGGTAGATTAGAATTATGGTTTGAATGGGCATTAATGGACATTTCTGCTGTGTTGTACATATGCTCCCTTAGCTGTCAACAGGTGCAATTTTTTACCCAGATATTAGCCTAATTTTCAATGTATTACATTATTTATTTCAGGCCAATGTGTGGCACTTGGCTCATATCAATGCAGCATGTTACGTCAGACATCCTACGTGCTCGTCCCCATTTTCACTAACTGGTGGTGAGTCTGACAAAGTGGAAAAATAGCAAATCTTCTTTTAGAAAGTAAGCATGTATAAGCGATGCAAACAGCAACTTTTTAACACAGTGTTCACAAGGAGAATAAGGCTCTTGCACGCGTTTAATAGGTGTTCACTCTCAGGAGCGGGTACAGGGTTGTGCATATGCATTTTTTTTTGGGGGGGGAGAGGGCAGGTCCTTTCAAAAATTTGCTAAAATTCTCGACTATAGCTTTAAGAGAGTTTAATCTTTGAACTAGTCATGTTACTACTTTAAGGTAGTCTGAGCTTGCCTTAAATTTAAGCGGGAACCTCCTATGCTTCTGTGTGTTGCATAAAAAAAAACACCAAAATAGATAGGACACTTTTTGGTTTTCTATCAGGTTCAAAACACAGAAGGAATTTTTTAATTTTGCGACAGTGCTGTGATTCTGGTGGCCTTCAGGGTCGCTCAATCTGGAAACTACAGGTCTAGAGCCTCAAGTGCTTAACAGTTACAGTGCTGCTTTAAGGCTTGGCTTATATGTCTATGTTTCAGTTTAGATTTTTTACACATAATTTTAATTTCTAGCGAACAGGAAAAGTTCCCTTGCCAGAGTGTCTTTAAGTGTGTAAAAAGAACTCTGCTACCCTTTCTTTTTAAAGTCTTAGACTTATAAAAACAACGCAGTCATGGTTTGGTAACCAAAGGATCCTTTAAACTGCTGTTTGGATGTTACAAGCAGCCCGGTTGATTAAACAGGCCAACCAGCTAATCTGTTTAACTGAGCTTGTTTGTTATAAGCAGAAGAGTAATCTTCCCTGCAAGGGGCAACATCATATTTTGTGTAGTATTTTAAGCAGCAGTAATTGTTTTAGATTTTATGTTTCTTGAAAAAGCAATAAGTTCCTGTTATTCATTTTAGTTTTAATAATTTTGAAATAATTATATTAGAAACTTAAAGTCTAGGCTTTTTATTCAAGGTTATTTCACCACCAACAGCCCTTCCTGCATGTGGTATTATAAGCCATTTAATCACATAAATACTCCTGCTGAGAATATTTAGTAAACATTGATCCTGTGATAAATGCTCATAATAGTCAATTTAATGACCCTCAGCCCCTCCGTTAATTGATTGTCAGGTTGAGGCACAGTATTGAATAGTGTCTCAGCAGCACGACACTGTTATTCTTTCTTGCTCTTTTGAGCCAGAGATCTCAGCCCCGTTGTGTGCAAGATTTATGACCCTGGTCTTAAATCAATGAGGACTCTGTGAGGGGTTGTAGCATTTAATGGAAAACTTTTTAATTCATCTAGATTTTCTTCCTTTTGGTTTTTCATAAGGGAACACTGTTTAGCTAAAAAATAATGGTTACAGCTGTTGCAAGAAAATATGAGGTGTAACTAACTGACTTTCATGGTGGAGAAATAACCAGCTTGTATGATTGAATCTTCTCGACGGAAGAAATGAAGCCTTGGCTGCAATTTTGTCTTTGCACCAGTACTGCAATGACAAATCCCTGTGCATTTATTGCACTTGGCAATTAGAGCTTTTTTTTTCCTTTCTTTGATCTGGTACTGATTTAGTCCATTTACGATTTTATCTTTTAGTTGCAGAAAAGCTGAAGGATTGCAGAGAGGTAGGAGCAATATTAGAAGGCAATGCTAAGGACACAGTAGGCACTATGGCAGAAGGAATCAATAGTGCATTGTTGTTTCACTGTAGGCAATAGACCTGGAAAGCATCATAAGACACTGATTCACTGGTAAATACATTTCAAGTTATTTCACTGCTCCTGGGTGAATGCCATGCAGAGAAAAAAGCAAACTTTCAGCAACGATGTAAGAAAATTAATATATGTAGCCAGGAATGTACAAAAAATATTCACTGCATAATTAAGAAGATATATTTCAGTTCAAAAAGAAAATGACACCAAAATGAACATTTTCTAGGTTTCTTTTACTGAATCCTTATTTGATTACAGTGAACATTTAAATATATTTAAAACAAAAATTCAAATTTAAACCCTTTATTATTTTATTTATAGTAATCAGAAAATATAAGGACATGTTTAACGTAAGTTTTAAGGCCACAAATCTGATAAAATTTTTCTGATTTTCAGCATTTCAAAATGACAGTTAAGTTTTAGAGTATTTCTATTCTATTTCTTTCTTTTATTTTACTTAACTTTAAGCAATTCTACCAAACATATGTTACTGATGAGGTCAATTTATTCACGTGTAGCTCGTTTAAAACAGGAGTTACTCTCCAGCAGTAAAAAACTGTATTTAACAGAAAACTAAATAATAATAATTATAATGACGTTTCTTGTTTCTAAGTTTATCATTTTTAATATTATCATGTTATTAAGTACAGAAGGATTTACTTTTAAAACATATTCCACAACAACACAAAGAAGGTACAGTAATAATCTAGTATGTGGGGGGAAAAGGTACTGTATAGTGATGGAAATCAGTAATGATCATATTAGTAAAATAAACAAATATAATAAATTAAGTATGTAATCGGGAAGGAAATTACACTGAAGATACTTCAATTTAGACTTAGACAGATTTATTTGTCAATTTGTTTACACAGGTGTAAAACAAAAAGAAATTTGGTTTAGAACAGCTCTTTGGAGATTTTTATTTTTTTTAAGTGCAGCCTTGAAAAATAGTAAAAAATAAAAAATTTAGTATTTTTCTAAGTCAATGCTTCTTTGTACTTTTTAAGTCAAGATAAATAAAATCAATGTTACACATCACTACAAAAATATGATGATATATTTACTGGTTTAGTTCTTCTTGTGCCCATATAAAACATGTAATTCTTTAGCAAACTTTTTTGTCTTTCTTTTTTTTAAGGGGATATATTGAGGAAAATTTTGGAAGATTGCAGGGTATCTCTTTTTTTATTTCACGCACCAGAGCGGCTGTTTTTCATGCAGACATTTTAAAGCAGTTTAGATGCTCTGTATCTTTCCTTCTTCTTGTTTTTTTTGTGTAACTAAGTGTGTTAGCATGTGAGTAACAGAGGTAGTTGGGTGGGAGGTGGGGGGTTGAAGGGTTTGCGGCGGCGGTGGTGGAGGGGGGGGGTTTGTGTTCAGTATGGCCGCTAGCCTCTTTCTTGTTGATCCTCAGGAGACCATCTGTGCTGGGGGCATTGATTAGAGTGTGTCTGGTGGGATTACATCTTTGCTGTTGCCATGCCAACTAATCAGCTGATTTTTCCCCCCTCTCACTGTCTATCTCTCCACTCTCCCTCTCCAACTCCCTCCCTCTCTCTCTCTCTCTCACTCTCGCCTGGTTGTCACAGCAACAAAATACGGGGAAGCGCTAGAGCCCCTGCAAGAGCTGGATTCAGCTAAAGGGGCGAAATAATGTTTTTTTTTTTCCTCTCTTCGTTTCCCCCTCTCTAGCTCTCTTCGTCTCCTCCTAATTGGCAACTCTCTCTGACCTGAAGTTCTTTTGTCTCTGGTGTAAACACACCCCTCTGCAGATTACATTTCATTTTTGCATTTTAGGGGCCCAAGGATAGATTAAATATTGGGATCAAAATAGCTTGAAAAGCTCTTCATCAAATTCTAGAAACAAGTCAAAAATTTTTCAGTAAATTTTTTTTTTTATTAGAACCATGCCTGAACAATAACTGTTTTTTTGTGTGTTTTTTTTTTTTTGTTAGAATTATCTGACATATGCCTTACAGTCATTAAAGTGCGATCTTTATTTTTGTTCTATTTTGTTTTTTCTTTATAGGTTTGTACAGAGGGTAGGTTAATACTGGAGTTCGCCTTTGATGATCTGATGAGGATCAAGACATGGCACTTTACTATCAGGCAGTATCGGGAGCTCATCCCGCGCAGCATCCTGGCCATGCATGTAAGTATCACCCTACTAACGCACAGCAGAAGGTGGAAAAACAGTAATGATAAAAAGCATATGACCCACTACAGATTTCTTCTGGTTTTACTTAATAATATTTCAAATCAAAACAAATATTACAGTATACTAAGTTAAAAATAATATAAATTAATGCAAAAGGCCGATTTTAATAGGAATAAGTATCAGAACAAACCTGATCCTTTATGGAAAAAAAAAATATATATATATGCATTTTACATGTACTGTAAAGATACTATAATAGATTGTGCCACATTTAGCAGCAATGACTGCAGACTAACATTCATGCTAACTGACAAAAAGTCTTTAAGATCACTTTGAATAAATTTCGTCTCTCTGCTATTTATAGAATAGAACGCAATAGAATAGAATAGAATAGAATAATTTCATTGTCACTATATACAGTGACATTCAAAGCTCTAATTCCAGAATAAAAGAATAGCAATATGATATATTATAATAGCTTTAATTTAGACAAGTTAGAGGATTATGAAGTCTATGATGAAAAAACATCTCATTTCAGTTTAAGATCAGACCAAACAAAAGAGCCAAAGACTATTGGCTGAGTGATGACGTACTGTAGCAGCATGGCTGTAGTCGGCGCTGTGCTAAGATCCAATGTGGTACTTTTAGCTACAAAGTGTGTTCCTAAGATAAAATTACCTTTCCCTGGTAGACAAAAAAAAAAAAAAACACATCCCCAGATGTATCCCTGATATTTAACAACTGATGGATCAGAAAAAAAATGTGTTGCATGTGGAACATTATTCCAATAGCTGAGTAGAAAGCATTTTCTCATCAGCAACAGCCAGTCATGGTGCTGATAATGTAGCATTCAGTAAAGAAGAGCTTTAAATAAAAGCGGACATATAAGAGTAGAACTCGAGGTCGTCTCCACTGACAGCAAGCTCTCCAGCGATATTATGGTGTGTGTGTGAATTGATTAGCTTTGTTTTAACGGAGCTGATCTTTCCCATGATAAAGGTTTGGTTTCAGTGTTACCAGTGTTGTAAACGATTACGTATAGATAAGAAAAGATTAGAGCTTTAATCTGTTTTTTTTTTTTTTTTACTAAAAATGAGAATTGCAAAATAAACCAAGCTTTCGTTAAGAAACAAAACTGAGAGAGAAAGGAAAAGGCAGGATTGACTGTTGACTACAGTATCAACAGTGGTTCATCAAAAGTTAGATGTTCTAGAATTTACTTGGGACCTGTAGTTTGTATTTTAGAGCTACCTTTGTGTTGTTTTGCCTTTCTATAATTTGTGAAAAAAGTATTTTAGGCCTTGGTTCATTTGTCTTCTTTAAAAGTTAATCATAAAAAATAAAGGAGTCAGTGACAGAGAAACGGTGAAAGAGACAAGGACTAAGAAATTGGAGGATGCAATCATCGCCTTTGTTTATGTGCATTTAATCTCTTGCAGTTGCAATAAATTGTTTTTTTTTTACATTTCTAAAATCTTATGTTGACGAGGTTTCATGAACTTGAGAGAATAATTTTCAGTTGTTGTGGACTTTCTTAGCAGCTTTGGAGAGGTTTCATTGCTGTTAATATCAATATCAAAATTAGATCTTTTAAATGAAATATAACAATTCTATTGTGATATACTGTAAGTATACCTGTTTTGCTCATGTCACCCAGCCATAAAGCTGACAATTTGTACAATCCAAGTATGGATCATGGCTTTAACTGTGATGTCCAGTTAGCTCATTGCAAAGTTTTAGAACAAGGAATTATGTGTTCACTTCAGGGATCTTTAGTCCTGGTGTCACATTGTCATTGTTTAATATTGACATTTGTTCTCACAGAGCTATGAAGATGCAGGCATATTATGTATGTGACTTTGTAATCAACCAAGCTGAGCTAATGAGGTATATATTTCAATATGTCATATAACATGACTAGGCACCTTTGAAAGGGTTTAGTGGTAAAGTTAAGTAATATGAAAGAATTTGTTCAATACATGGTAAAGAAAAAAAACAGACTGATGAGGAAAATAAGATCTCTGTCTGCAAAAATGTAATTCGAAAGGTTACATATTTTTTAAATTCCATTACACGGACTGCATTACTGCGACTGCATTGAGATCAGAGTTTAATGAGAAATCCACATGATGCCCCAGATATAAAAAGTGAAACCATACATATGGTCAAACTAGCCTTCAAACCGTAAAAGAGTATTTTGTAGGCGTTTCAAGGGCCAATAGAAGACAATAAGAAATCTTTACTGTCCCTCATTTGGTAGAAATTCTGTTGTACCAGCAGCAACGAAACAGGCTAATCAGAGCATTTGGATTTGCACAAAGGTGGAAGAAATAAGAGCAAAAAGTAAGAATAAAAAAACATGGGCAAATTTCAAGTAATAAAAGCAAACATACTGTGCAGGTGATAAAAATATCATCCTCACATGCAAATAAATGTGCAACAGTCAGTTAATTAAAAACAGATCTTTGCTATATGATCTTTCTAGAAATCATTAGCAGCTATTTAACTAAAACCAATGATATTTTACATTTTGATCTCATTGATGCAGGCACCAACATCATTTTCAGATCAAAGCTATAACTGAAATCCATCCCGATAACATTACCAAATCACTTAACATGGCACAGTTGCCATTAGTGCGTGCTTGCATTTAGGTAAAGTTTGCCCTGGTTTTAATACAAAAGGTGATAACAAAGATCATAGATTTCAATTGGTCATGTATCTAACTCAATGCTGGAACAGCTAATAAATCTAGCAAGTGAAACACAAATCACACAATTATATTTGGATTCATATCAATTTTCTTTTTATTTTGCTTTAAAGGAGGGAGTATAAAAAACAATGTTGATTTAAAGGTAAAGTGGATGCTGTTCTTTTTGCGGATGGATCATCAAAATAAGTGGTTCTCCTAATTGTCGATTATTCTGGTGATATGTTTACGTAAGACCGTCCTACGTCTTATGGTTCGTCCCCATTTTCACTTACCCGCGATGAGTTGGACAAAGTGGAAAAATTGCAAATTTGGAAAGTAAGCTTTTATGAGCGATGCAAACAGCAACTTTTAAACAGAGCGTGCACGAGGAGAAATGGGCTTGTGCATGCTCTCGCATGCATTTAATAGGCCTTCCCTATCGGGAGCGAGTACAGGGTTGTGCATGCGCATTTTTTAAGTGGAGAAGGAGCTTCTTTTCAAAAATTCGCAAAAATCCTCCACTACACCTTTAATTGTTTTTGTGGCTCCTTCCTTAAGCCAGGCTGTTGAATCTATAGTTGTATTCTCAAATCTTGGCCTAATAAAACACAAGATATATTTTCACAGAATTATGTGTCAGAAAAAAAGGTGAAATACACCTTTAAATGCTGCATGGTGGCACAGCTGGAAACAAAAGTCAGCAGAAGAAGTTCTAGATGCCGACCAGGGACTTTCTAAATGGAATTTGTGCATTCTCCCTCTTAACAGTGGGTTCTCTCCAGGTACTCCAGATTGTTAGGTTAATTAGTAACTTTAAAATTCCCTTAGCTTTCGTGTTCATGCATTGTATGTCTCTTTGTCTCCCTGTAGGGGACTGCCAACCTGTTCAGGGTAACCTCAGAGAGCCATCATGGCAACATGTGTTAGCAGTCGTTCACTTGTTGACTGTCATCCTAGGTCCCAGGGTGAATTCTTGTATGGAGCTTCAAAGAGAGGCTAACACTATTATCTTGTGCTTCTTCTATTCACCAATAACCGTGGTGTTGTTCATTTTTCTACTTCTCACCAAGCTTGATGCCATTTTAGCATTGTGTAGGCATGCTTTTTTTTTTTCTGATCTGAGAAAGCTTTTTGGTCTCACCAAAGGCAGTGGGGATATTTGATATGACAATAAGATTTTATATACTGTATATATATATATATTATGATCTGATTATAATCTTTATACAAATTTTTTAGACATTTATGTAGATTTCATGTCTGTTAAAATATTCCTATTTTACATATTCTAGACCATAAATTTCTATGTAAAGTTGTTCACTATGGGATCAAACAAGTATTTCTCACAGCATATCTGATTTGACATCACAATCTCCTGCTGACAATGTTTTAATGCAGAGCCCTTAGCTGAGAAGAAAAGGCCAATGCTAGCATATTGTGTCTTTATTATATGTCAAAAACTGAGCTCATAACTGTTAACTGTAGATGCAGATATTCATTCTTGTTAAGACATACAGACAAAGTTATTCTCTTGCTATGTAAACTCAATACTTTACTCCAGCATTCAGTCATCTAATTTTTGTATATATATTTATTTATATAATTCTGACTAATTACAGGGTTTTAGGTTTCCATTCCAGTGTAACATTTTTTGCACACACACGTTTTTCAATGTACTTTGGGACAAACGTTTTTTTTTTTTCCTATTTTTTGTACATGGCTTTAAAGGTAACAGAGCCAGTCTTGCTTTTTGCCTGAAACTTCATAAGAATTTCACTCACCGATAAATTGGCCCCTCTGGGTATTTTTGCTAATTCCTGAAGAGTGTGATATTGTGGGCTGTTGTGGGTCTTGGCCTTTTGTGATTTGTGTTTGAGTATAAGTAGATGCTTTTGATCGCTGCCACGGCGAATTAAAGCAGATACAGACACATGGGAGTGCAAACGGTAAACTTGAAATTGCAAGTTCTTGTGCAATACCAGCAGTTTTGGAAGGGCCCACATTTTTTAAATGTGGGCTCTAGAACTCTTTTTTTCTTTCTTTTTTTATGTTTTCCTCATTCAAAATTTAGCTCCAAAAATATTTGTATTTTGTTAAGAACTGATCAGACTGGCTACATGAAGCAGCAAAGCAAAAACTTTGCACCAACTTTTGCATTTATAAATACTGTTAATCAGTCTGTTGCATGTAAAACCTGGCAACTTCTGTAACAGCTACCTGGGATTGCCTTTAGAAAGTCAACTTTCAGGACTACAATTACTTTGATTTTACTAAAATGTAATGTATAATTTCCCACAATATTGTCCAATAATTCCCCAATTGTGGGACAAAAATAGATTTTCTATTTTTGTCTAACTATTGGATAACCTATTGAGATACTTAAACAATTATTAATGAAGATATTTTTGCTTGCAACAGTGAGTATTTAGGACTCTGTGTTCTTTTTTTCAACAGATTGTTTTCAAGTTATATTGGTTGCTGAAAAAGTTTAATTTAAAATTAAATGTCATTAAAACATTTTTGATTGTAACAGAGGCAAAAGAAAAATACAATAACAATAAAGTGGTTTTAGTTCCACCTTTAACAACTTGCAAGAGTTATATGTGGCCATAGTTTGGATGCTATAGCTGTGTAATGACATCATCACTTTTTTAACAAATCAGCTGCTTTTTCTAGTATGATGAAAAGGTCAAATTCTTCTAGATTTAATGCAGATAAAATCTGTTTTTTTCATGTTTTTAATTTTTGTGTTTGACCCTATATATATTCTGGTTAGTACTCTGTTCTTTGTTGTGGTGTCTCCTCTACTCCACAAGTCGGTATTTCCTCAAGTTGCTGATGCGTCGCTGTACCGATGATGCCAAGAAAAATATGTTTACAGAACATTCATCCTAATTCTGCTTGATGAGCAAAGTAATTCAGACTGTGATCCTGCCAGCTGTCAAATAATGCACAATAGTTCAATCCTGCCATCACTCATGCTGGTCTGCCGGGGGTACAAAAGGACTCCCCCGCTTCCCTCTTGACTTTCCCCACACAGAGATGCGACTAGAGATAGAATTATGCATTTTTCATGAGGCACTGAATCCAAGTGTGCTCGCTCCTTCAGCTCAGTCTGGGCTTATTTTTTGGTATGTCAATACCTCCAGCTTTTTTATGATGTGAATGTTTATCTGTGGAGCAAACAAAATAGAAAAAGAAAAATCTTCAGATTTATCCTCATAATTGCCAGCATGAGTAAAAAAAAAAAAAAAAACTTTTTAGAAGTATTCCTGTTTCAAAAGCTTAACTGCAAAAGTTCATTCTATGCATTTCTTAAACATATTCCAGCATTTACTGTTTTTGCAAAATGCAGATAAAACATCTTGCCATACTGGGTGTGTTTTAGAAAGTGAAATACAAACAGTATAACCCAGAAATTATTTATTTCTTTTTGTTTTTAGGCTACATCTTTCTATAGCTTGTCATTATTTATTTAATACTCTCTCAGCTCAGGCACGATATACCAATATCAAATCTATTGGAGAAAAAAAACTAAACAAACAAACCTCCAAATGCATTTAGAAAATTGTGAAAACTTGAATGTTGTTACTCATTTGCTTTCAAATTTGCAAATATATAAAGTAGAAAGGAAATCAGATTATGTCAGTTTAAATTTAATCCAACTATTACTAGGTGGATGTAACATGGGCTTGAGTATACATAGAATCAAATTTTTTTATGTCTCTGCTGCTGACTTTAGGCACAAGACCCTCAGGTGCTGGAACAACTGTCCAAAAACATCACACGCATGGGTTTGACCAACTTCACCCTCAACTACCTCAGGGTAAGTACCTTGAGTGTGTATATTGTGTATGTTTAGGGGGTAAGGGGGGATAAATCCCGCTTTTGGTTTGTGCAATTCTGTTACTCTTTCTGCATGAAAAGGAGATATTCTTGTCTGTTTTTATACTTAGAAAAACAAAGTGACTCATAATTTCTAATGAAGTACCATGTCTAGACTTCATATTGTCATTTTATTGTGCAGAATATTCATGCTGCGTCATTTGCAATGTTCTCTTTGTCAAAAAAATATAACATGCTCTACAAATAATTTGAAATGTTCTGCTGAGAATTCTTACATTTGCTGATTTTAAAGCACAATGGTTAATTTTTTACTCTCTGATTATCTGTATCGGTAGCTGAAATATGCACTTGCTTAGCTTCTTCTATTGAAATTTAAAGCTAAAAGGTTTTCAATCTTTATTGTTTTAATTGAATGGGTACATGTAAGGAAAATAATGATAAAGTTTATAAATAAACATATTTTTCTCAGCATTTTAACATGTATTATCATGAGATAATAAGCTGGCTGATGGTATTAGTGATGATTTCAGTGGGTTTTGTTTGTGTTTTTCAACACCACAGTTGACTGACAGGTTCAATTTTCAAATGGGGGAACAAGAGGACAGAAACGGGGAGAGGAAAGAATTAATTGGATACAGAAAATTAGCATAACATTAATGAACGCTCCCTGTTGAGACTCATAATTGTGAAATGGCGCGAATCAGTATACGGCACCTTCGCAGCTTATTATAGCCGGGTGAAGAAAAACACACAGAGAAGGAGCGAGGGAGCAGGATGTTATTTTTTTGTTTTGTTTTTCTCTTAACAAAGATTTTCCATACAGAGGACAACTCCTGCATGGCTGAAAGGGAAAAACGCTGCTAATCCTAATTTAAGCATCTTTAATTACAAACTAAAGGCTTCCTTTCTGCTTCTCCAGTAATTTGGTGATTCACAAGGTCAGCACTTAAGAAATAAAATGATTTTTATGGCTTGAGTGCAAAAAATGTGTTTAGAGGTTAAGATCAGCGTAAACTGTCATAGTGTGACTCTTTCAAACCTGAAATATCCCACCAAATCAATTTGTAAGCAGTATTTCTTAGAATAAACTTTAGCACAGTTTGGAGTATTGATGAGCATTTTTTTTTTTTACTTCATTCTGTAGCCATGCAGGATTCTAAAACACTGCATTTGAAGTCTAGAATGAACTCTGACCAGTCGAGGATCAATATTTAAATAGTTTCACCACTAAATAAACAGATAATCCAAAATAACTTATCTTTAAGCACTTCTCCGTATCTTATTAAATCCATCTTGAGGTCTGACTCTTCAGGTTTGAAACCGCTGCTTTATAGTCAACGTCTCGCACACTTTGTAAGTTATGTTTTCTGTCATTCTTATCTGGGGTTGTCAGTTTAAAATATTCCCTTTCCTCAAATTAAACAAGTAATAATATGCCTTTGGAAAAAGTTTTTCCTAGCATTTATCAGTCCTTCCAAGAGAGACTGACGGCTTCCTGGCTAAAGGGGCGACAACTTGCATTCTCCCCCACTCAAACACACACATCTTTTTTTTTTCATTTGTAGTGTCTAAGCCTTCTCTCCGTGTATTGGAGCTGCTAGCTTCCTACTATTCAGCCTGAAAATAGCCCTTGTTTTTAGGCAGAGAGCCAGGGCTTGTTGGCTGAGCCGGGGAGGGATATTACTGTGTCAGGAGGGAACCATCAGAGGAGAACACTGGATTAGTCTGCCACAGGGATGCTCACTTTACCTCTAGCTGCGTCGCATCCAAACACAACCCAGCGTCCCAGTTCACAGAAAAAAAAAAAAAAGCAACACACATCGCTATGTTCATGTGGGGTAATTTGGCTTAGGCACTTGGCTTTGCTGCTGTTAGATTGACTGGTTTAAAACTTGGAGAACATTTATCGCTTCTCCATAGATTCTTAATGTTGCATAGATGCGTCCAGTCCTGTTTTATCATTAGCTGTGAGTGGACTGTACTCAATCCATACCTCCTGTAACGGATTTCTAAATTTCACCTTTTCAAGATGGGAATAACTTGTTGATTAGAACTGACATAAGAAAAGTAGGAGTGGTGGGATGCTGAAGGTCAGATGAGATCATTTGAACATGCAAGGAATGATTAACAGTCTCCTTTTCTTTCAGTAATGACTATGAGAGTGCCCTTGAGCAACTTAGTAAACCCACGCCTTCAGTCACTGCAGCAGTTTTGACCTTATATTACAGCCTGATTAGGAGACAGCAAATATGTGGACATATTAGAGTAGTTAACAGCTGCTGGAAAACTTCATTGCACAGGTCAATAAGTCTGGAAAAGTAAAGAATGTGAGTTATTTTCAGGTTTTGGATAGGAATTGAAAAAGATAATCGAGTATATACAAATGTTTGTATTTCAAGCCTTTTTTTTTCTTTCTTTCTAAAACTGTTTTCATCCTAATAGAAACATGGACCCTTATGTGTTTTTTCCTTTGTAAGTTTTTTTTTTTTGTAAAAACTGTCATTCCTATCCAAGAATTTACACCAAACTTGCATTGACTGCTGTGCAGGTATCGCAAGGAACCCCGATTTAATTCAAATCAGTGTCTACACTCTGATTGTTCCCCAGTGCAATGCGGGTGTGGTTACTGAGGCCTCCTGAAAACAGAAAATTAGACACCAAACAGGAAAAGCTACTGGAGAATTTCAGAATAAAATCAAATTACTAACTTCAGCTTGATTTTTGTTGATGCGCCCATGAGGTCAGAGTGGCCAAATGGTTCTTATAAGCTTTCACACCCTTTCAAGTGGCGCCCACAGAATTTTCACAGAGCGCTGCTACGCAGACACATCCACTTTGAAAAAACGTGGTGGATGAGCGCCAAATATATATATCTGGAGACATCTTGCAATTTAGCCCATGAATATAACCACAATCAACAGATTAACTCTTAAAAAGAAATCACTGTCACCTTTGCATGACATGAAGAGGCTCTGATAAAGTTTGAAAAGCCTCAGGTAGTGTCCGTGTGTTTCATTTTCAACGCAGAATCTAGGCATGTTAAGCATAAATCAATCTTTATACTGATCTGACCATATTTTAAAGCACAAGGAACCTGACTATTCCCGCCTTCATGTGGTATGGTAGTAAGTTAAATAACAAAAACTAACATCTAAATTGCACATGAACACCCACTGGTTTTGTAATTTATACTGGAAAACTGGGGGAAAAAATGATATCCGAGTTACGGAGAACAGGTAAACTTTGACCGTTCAACATGGCGTAGAGCAGAGAAACTATTGTCTATGGCGAGTACTAGATTCTTAAGTGTTCTCTCATGTTGTTTGTAGCCTACATAATGCTGTGACATATATTTTTAAAAAAATGTATCACCCTTTATGTGTTTTTGAAAATACCGTTATTGTTTGATTTCAACAAATTCTCACTAACAGTTAGTTGATGCATTTGATGCATCCTGTTCTTCCTGTAGCAGATGATTTAGGAAATCTAGAACTGTCTTCCCCAAGTATCAGAACAGGCTAATCTGTGCATCCATAACAGAAGCACTGGAAGACAAAATAATTTCCAATTCACAAGTGGAAAAGATCATCTTTACCATACCATGTAAAGGCAGCATAAATCATTGGTCTCTTTTCAACCATTAGTTCTACTCGCCTCTCAAAACCTTTGGTGTGAAGTTTGATGGTGCCTTTATTTTGCTAAACAGGGAAACCATGGTTAATTTCCCTCTTAAAGATCTTTAGATGTTAATCATGGCATCAATAACTACATAGCTAGATTTCTCTAACCAATTACACTGTGGATCAGTCAATAAGATATAGTCTACAGCTAGTGCAAAGTGTAGCAGCTTGTTTTCTCATTGAGACAGCAAAAACATTATCATATTTCACCTCTTGCCAGCTTGTAATGGGCTGACACCTCAATATCTGGCAGAACAGTTTCACTCTCAAATCTCAGCTAACAGGGGTCTGCTGGAAGTCCTTGGAGCTAGGTTAAAGACTGCAGGTAATGAGGCTATTTTCTGGTGACCGACCTTTGGCTTTAGTATAGCCAATAATGGAGTATCAGGTCTGCCCTAACCTTTGACACCTAAGGGGGGGAAAAAAACTGTTATTCTTCTTTTAATGCATTTTCTAAATAATTCCACCAATTCATCATGATTTCTTTAATCGTTATGCAATTAAAGGAAGGAAAAGCAACTCCAAATTCTTAGCCTGGAAAGAAAAATGGAATTTAAATGGAAAACAAACCTTGATATGGATGGTTCAGGCCACAACTTTTTCTAATATATGTAATAAAAAGCACAGCAAACCAACAACTCCTTGATCTTGACAAATTTGCTTTTATGAGTCATTTTTTAGCTGTTTAGATTCTCCTAATGGAATACAGACACTGCAGGAGAGCTTAGACACTAGTGGTAATAGCTACTGTAATGGAAAGAGTCGGCAGAGCTATGAGAAACCAACATTTCCAGTTAATAGGATACAGATTTGAAGCAAAGAGATGAAGTCAAAAGTTTGGTGAGCACATCCGCCCACAAAGTTCCCCCTCCCTAAAAACATTTTGCAGCTACTTCCAGATAATATGGAGCATAAATGTTGGTTTGTCCAAAGTTGTTTTCTACAAATGATCGTGCTGCTTTTCCTCTAGTTGAGGAAAGGAAGAAGAAAGGAGCTGATGAAGAAATAATGCTATGTTTTTCTGTTTTACCAGGTGGCTAATTTCTTTTTTCTTTGGTTAATTAAAAATAATGCAAAACATCTTTTAAAGTTATTTGATTTCCTTGACACCTCTGCTCACCTGCAGCATGATAAAAGTTGCTGAGGCTTTTAACTAACTTGTCCCTAACATATCTGGATGGTCCTGCAGCTGAACAGTGCGGCATAACCTGCTTCTAATATCCTCCAGATGTTCTGTAGTTAAGAGGATCCTGATGTATTTAAGATGACATACTGACCCCTGATTCCTCTCAAAGCAGGTCGCTAGAGATTTAGTTTTTTTTTCCAAAATGAATATTTTACTTGTGGTCTTTCAATATAAGGAAGTTATGAGACCCAACATGGAAGGGACAGACTGTTCTCTGTGGTTACTCTCCTAAAGAGGGAATATATAATATATGAGAACGTGAATGAAGTGTGACCTACAAAATATTTGGCACTGTTGCTAAAGATGTACAAAAGCTTTAACATATTTGCTTTTGAGACTTTGTGCAGTTCTCCAACAGTAAACTGTAGAGGTGTTTTGTTTTGTTTTCTTTAAACTAACTCAACATTCTAGTTTTAATGAACTCATTGCTAAAGTTGTATATTTTGAAGTCTTTCCCATTTTTATGAGTGACAGAAATAAATCTGTGTTACATTTATACCTAATTGAAACAGGGTCAATGATTATCAATAAGAATTTCCTCTGATTGATAATAAAAAAGAAAGTATGAATAATGCATTTTGGGTTCTTAAAAGGCACAATCGCAGGGAGTTCATGAACTATCTTTTCTTCATTTCAGGGGGTAGGGGGTTTAAAGGTTTACAAAAGTACCCTTATGCCATAAATCTTTTTAAATTTACTTACATACCAACAACAAAATGTGAATTATTTTGTGTGATAGACCAATATAAAGTAAACCAAGAGAGGACAGTCAAAAGGAAAGAATGCAGAGTTTTAAAAATCTTGCATATATTATGTTCTATTCCGTTCTGCTATTTAACAAGCCCCTTTTTAATCTGAAGTCCAAATAAAAACCACTTAGAACCCCTTTCTCTCAGGAGGGCACCAAATTGGTTAAGTCTACTTGTATCAGTATGAATCCAGCTTACAGGCCTGTAAGACGACATTAGAGAACAAACAGCTTTATCACAAGCAGGGAATAGAGGTCCAGCAAGGAAAGCTGACATGTTAATCAGCTATTTATCATCTCAGATGAGAAGAAGGCTATTGTTAAAAAAACAGCTAAAAGTAGATTCACCCAAAGTTTGCATGTAGAGGCTATCCCAGACATGAGAGCACCACGGTGTGATCTAAAAAAAAAAAAAAAGGCTTTTTGGCCTAAATTACAAAATGCAACATTTGTGCAAAGCTAACACAGCTGTCACTCCCTGTGGACACCATTATCCAGTAGGATGTTTACCAAAAATGATGCCAAAGCTACAGGCAAATGATTCAGATATAAGCTTAAATACAAAGTGTCCCAGTCAAAGTATTTACAGGTGAGAATCTGCGGTAAAGCTTTAAATTTAAGCACTCCATTCAGAATGATGGAGCTTTAGATAATTACCAAAAAAAGCATGGGCTACAGTATATTTATTTTTTTTGCTTTTCCAGAGGCACATTGAGCATTTCCCAAAATATATATTTGTAGAAAAAGGTGCTTCAGCAGCCTGATGTAATGTTTCAGGAGGGACGAACATATAAGTACTGCAGACTTTTTGGAGTTTTATTAATAAAAAAAAAAGCAAATTGATAGATCTGTTTAATTCCGTGGACACTCTGTTGAAAAATGTAATTAAGTTTGTGGATAAAGTGTCAAAATGTGAGAATTTAGCTATTGGAATTCTCCAAGTTCTCCAAGAAGCCCTTTGATATAGTTGATAGATATATTACTTTTTACTTAGACCTCAGTGATTAAATGAGTGATTATTTAGCAAAAAACTCATCCTTTTCTGGTTTTGGTTTACCATGAAAGAAGCAGCATCAGCAGTAAGGGACAGGTGCTGTTCTCTCATCAGTAAATCTCCTTTCACTGATGTTTGCTTTCTCTCGTTGTGTCTGCAGTTGTGCGTCATCTTGGAGCCCATGCAGGAGCTCATGTCGAGGCACAAGACCTACAACCTCAGTCCCCGCGACTGTCTCAAGACATGCTTATTCCAGAAATGGCAGAGAATGGTAGCGCCACCAGGTAACTACCTAATTTATGGTGTGTTCTTTCAATAAAACCATAGACATGGTTCCCTCAGCAAAACTCTTCAGTCAGTTTTTCTTTTTCCTTAGAATTTAATAAATAAAAATGAGCCCTAATAGGGCTGAAGTAACCAACATTATAAAAAGCTGGTTCCTTATAAAAAATGGTGAGAGGTAATTGCTCCCTCTACTGAGTTTTGAGTTTATTCTTCCATTTAAACAGCTTTTAATTTCACTCCATCCATCACTGTACAGGAATATTTTCACTCAGAGTACGTATTATTGCATCATTTATGTTTCCAAATTTGCCATCTTAATCCTAGAAATACATTTTTTTTATTTGCCTGTCAGGTATATGAAATCATCAGAATTCAGGGTTGCCTCTTGAATCTCAACCCTGCCAATCTTTAACGGGCCTCTCAGGCGCCCTTGATTGATGTTTGCAGGCTGGTTTCTGAAAAGTACCGAGCTTAAATTGGCTGTGCGGTCTTAAGCCGAAGAGGGAGTAAGCCGAGGCCTTTTTCTTTCTTTCTTTCTTTTTTTTTTTTTGGACACATTGGAGTGGCTGCAAATTACAGCAATGCTTAGCGAGGCGTGACGAGATGTCTTTAAAAACCAACACCAGTCAAAAAGCCTTTGACTCAGACCTGTGTATCTTTAATTAAGAGTGCCGGGTGTAATCAAACTCGCAGATCCAGCTCCCTGGACAGCGGCTCCCCAGTGTCGACGACATTCTTCAAAGAAGAGAAAAAAAACAGTCAGAGATGAAAAAAAAAGAAAGTATTTTATGAATATAATAAAGACTCCTGGCTATACTGATAGTTATTTGTGCTTATGGGAAAAGAGCCAAAGCAGATCTGCAAACCTCTATGCATGCAGTTTTATTTATAAGGTAAAAACAAACAAATTTTATTTTTTAATTTTAAAATTACTCCTGACACTGCTGACCCTCTAAAAAGAGGTTATTTCACTTTATTTATTCGCACGTTGACACATCTGTAACATCATCTTTTCGGTTTAGCTGAAATGAGGGTTTTCCTTATTGGTGGGGTTTTGTTCCACTTTTCCTGTGATTCTTCTCCGGCTCGGAAACAGGTTGGGATTTCAGCAGGAAGGAAGCCACAGGCGCATTTATGCTCTGATAAGTCCTTTTAGTGGAAATGGAAGCAACTTTTGTGCGTCACAGACTCAGCATCGGAGGAAACCAGTGGGATAAAACAAATGATTGTCTCCCACAATAGGAGCGCATTTTTACTTGTTTTTTTTTTTTTAACAAACACGTTTGTCCAATTTTTGAATAAAACAAGATAAGATACAGATAAGAATTCCCTTTTTTGTTTAGGCTCTGATTTGTGGAGCTACTTTTGTTTGTATTGTAAGTCTCTGATTGTTATAACTGAATATGAGAGCATCTCCCTTGGCGTGATTAGAAGGAACCTCAATAAATGTATTCCACTTTTCAGACATCTGTTTGAAGATTGCGGCAGGATTTTTCTGTCTTCTCTTGAGATTAAAAGGAATAATGCTTTCTAACATGTCGGGAGAATTTGCAAAACCTTGTATTCATAAATTATGCACTATGTTCTTTATCAAAAGCAAGTGAACGAGTGAGGGATAAAGCCTGAACTATTTACCTGTGTAACTTTGAAATACTAATTATTTTACTTGTAATGTAATTGCACATTCTACTTAATGTGTGCTGAGTTACCCAGTAATGTTATTAGCATCTGTTTAACAATCCTCTGTTGTCACATCCGATATCCTCCTCTCTGTTTAACAAACTGAGAAAAACAAAACAGATTTTTGCTCCGGTTTCAGCTGGACACCCACAGAACTTCAAAACGGAAATATTTCCCACAAATCACAAAAAAGGTATCTTCTCTCTAACAATGGGAGCTGTCCGAAAGCAGCGTTATGTTTGTTGCTCGCTTGAATGGTCTGAAATACATTTTTATGTGTGAGGTTATCACAGCTGCTCAACTGCCTGTTGACAAATGAAGTGTTGAATGTTTGTGATGATTTGTGTATAACTTGTAGTTAAAGCTGTTTAGGGGGAGTGGTGGCCTAGTGGTTAGGGCTTAGAATCCTGAGGTTGTGAGTTCGAAACCTTCTTCCACAGACCACCACTTTTGCTCTCTGAGCAAAGACCCTTAACCCCTGGTTGCCCCACGATGGCAGCCCACTACTCCCCAAAGGGAATGGGTTAAATGCAGAGGTAAATTTTTCCAATGTGAAATCATTAAAGTTAAACTATTATTATTATTAATAATTGGCAATGAACAATAAAAATAATAGGAGTTGAGCAGTGATTCTACTTATGTTTCTTGCTCTTGTTTTGCTCCTGCTTTAGAATTTGAATCAAATTGAACATCAAGGTCTATAGTTGAGCATTTGTGCTAATAACACAGGGGTTCTTTCTTATAACTGCATGTTTTAGGAGATGTTAACGCTTGTGTGGTTTCACCTCCATAGATAACAGAGCATGCATCCTTGTTTAATAGAGTGTCTTATCTGTGTAGTATGTCTGTGGGGTGTCTGTCTGCATGCTTTGCAGTGTACTAGCACTCCGAACAAGTTTGCATGATCTCACCTACACATTGTACACGCTGCACACACTCCTACACCTTGTCTCCGTCTGTATGCATTATGTTCTTGGCATGGCCTCTGTTTCTCTTTGCTGGTCGCGCCAAAGCTGAGCCTGCCCGACAGACAACGACGAAGAGGAGGAAACGGAAGAACTCAGCCAGCAGCGCCAACAGCAGTGTGGGCACAGCCGCCAGCAAGAAGCGCAGCCCCGCCACCAACTTCAGCCTCTCCAGTCAGGTACCTGTAAGCATCAGCTCCTCTCGGTTTGCCTCTTCTTTTATCTACATACAGCCATTTTGCAGTATTTTTTTTTTTCTTTAAGCATCTCAGAAAGGAGCTTTAATTGGTTTATGTAGCTGCAATTGAATGCTTGCAGGGTTTCACACAAACACCAGGATTACCTAATGGTATTTCAGTTTGTAGGATTTAAGTTATTTTTACAAATGAAAGAAAAGGCTTTAAAACTGTAAAGAAAATGAGTTAAGAGAGGAAATGAAATGAAACAAAATAGAAACGTCCAAAGCAGGAACAGGTTTTATTGAAAGGTTGCAACATTTAGGTTGCATCGTGACTAACCATTACAGATGCCTCCTAAATGTTCTCAGAAAAGCCTTCTCAGAATGTTTATTCAGACAGACCAATCAGCATTGAGACCCTGTTGCTCATCCAAGTGACCGAAGCCTTGGGCTTTAAAGAAAATAAAGAAAATCTCTGAGTCAATAGAAAAATGTGGGTGGTGAAAATAATGCTTTGCCCTCTCACAGCCACCATACTGACCAGGCCCTTGAGCAAGACACTGATCTCACCATCCCCTCACTTTTACTCAAATATTGGCGACAAGCCTGCCAACTGAAAACAAAAACATTTTATGATCATCTTTAAGCTTACAGTTTTTAAGCCTTTTCTGTCAGAAATGCAAAGAATTGTAAATCTGTAAATGTACTTTTCATCAGGACTATTAAATATTAAAGAAATGGGAAAATGTGTTTCAGAAAAGTGTTAAAAAGTGAATGCAGGTTACTATCATTACGTGGCATAAAAGTATTCAGTTTTTCATTTTCGTTCGGATAAACAAATAGAAAAATCTATTTACATCTCCATTATAAAACATCT
Organism: Cyprinodon variegatus; assembly: GCF_000732505.1. Taxonomy (NCBI): domain Eukaryota; kingdom Metazoa; phylum Chordata; class Actinopteri; order Cyprinodontiformes; family Cyprinodontidae; genus Cyprinodon; species Cyprinodon variegatus. The sequence goes on from NW_015151751.1 coordinate 187,968, forward strand.
CATACACAAAGGCAGTCAATGCACTTTGAATATAGGTAAATCAGATTTAAGACATTAAATGCATAAAAAAAATCATGTTACTTTAGCAAAATTACGCATTCAAGATGTTCATGTTTCTCTAAAACTGAGGTTAAGAGATTACCTCCTTTACAATCCAAA